>NC_142938.1:53645040-53670040 GCF_046866305.1 Octopus bimaculoides | reverse complement strand
TGGTTTAATATTGTGTAAAAGGAAACAAACATATAAAAAGAATATTTATACATAAACTTGATCGGCTCGCGTTTTAGCCACTGCTGGGTAGTGTGTTTAATTTGATAACTGAACATCGCCGCGAATTCCCCCTTGTTTTTTCAAAAATTCCCCCTAAATGACAAAATAAAGTGGGGAAATCTGCCCTATTTTTAAAATTCTGGTAGCAACACTGAAGCTGGAAGCAGGATAATAATCTAATTCTACACTTTATCCCATTCAAGAATATAAACACGTTTTTAAGCACAACATACACGGAATTAAAAAGAAACACCACCTTTCACCGGCACTGCGTGAATGATAGTGCTGTATCTCTCTAGCGTGAAACTTCCTATCTCGGACGTGTGAGCATGCACACAACAACCAAATACCGCGACACTGGAACTGTGAAGTGCACAGTTCTATACAAGAATTTTTGTATTTTTTTCATAAACTAGGGGATGGCTACTGACATAAAGCTTAAGGATTATGTAATGTACAAGTATTAAGAAAGAATTAAAGAAAAAAGGACTCGTTATATTGAATGTTATCGATAATATCGAGTGGAAATAAGGCGTGCTGCAGTTCCGCAGTGCCTATATACGAGCCACCACTGCCTGGTTTACCATCCACGCAGGAAGTGCAAGAGATTGTGTCAACTGGTACGTCGCACGTGCTGAGAAGAGCATTGTCACTGTGAATTTTCTTTCCTTTTCCCCCTTTATTCTCTCTGTTTACTTTTTGTTTTTTATTTTTATCTCTGACTTTCTACCTTTTTTTTTCTCTATCTCATGACTGTAAATAAACAATCTTGTGTGTTTATTTTAATGGCCTACCAATGTATACAGTGCGTTTCTCTGCCCTAGGTGTCAGGAAGACACTCAGAAAGAAATGGAAACAGAATTGAAAGAAGATTATAATGAAAGTAATAATAATAATAATAATAATAATAATAATAATAATAATAACAATGATGATGATGATGATAATAACAATAATCCTTTCTACTAGAAGCACAAAGCCTCAGATTTGGGAGAAGGAGTTAAGTCGATTACATCGACCCCAGCACGCAACTGGTACTTAACTTATCGACCCCGAAAGGATGCAAATCAAAGTCGACCTTGGCGGAATTTGAACTCAGGACGTAAAGACTGACGAAATACCGTTAAGCATTTCGCCCGGCATGCTAATGATTCTGCCAGCTCATCGCCTTAACGATGTGGTGGAGAAGATGTGCCACATGTGCTATGTAGTTGATGTTCCTTTCTCCTTTGACCTACGAATAGTCAAGAAGGAATGCGAAAAAATAGATAAATACAACTCTCTTAAGTACGAAATAGCCCGGCTATGGAAAATGAAGAAGGTGAAGATAGTGCCAATTATTGTTGGTTCTTTGGAGACAGCATCAGAAGGCACCAAGAAGAATATAAAGAAAACTAGGATAGAATGTCCACTAGAACTGTTATAAAAGGTCTACCTCTTTGGAATGGTCAAAATAATCAGGAAAGTATTAGATAGCTGAAACGAACGGAGAGCATGGTACCGTAGGCTGCAGGTGGCGAGCCGCTAGGCATGCAAGACTCCAGAGGTTCCATCAAAAACTGTGATAAAAAGAAATAATAATAACCCTTTCTACTAAAGGTACAAGCCCTGAAATTTGTGGGGCAGGAGATGAGTCGATTACATCGACCTCACTGTTCAACTGGTGCTTAATTTATTGAGCCCGAAAGGATGAAAACCAATGTCGACCTCGGCGGAATTTGAACTCAAAAGGTAAAGACGGACGAAATACCGCTAAGCATTTCGCCCGGCATGCTAACGATTCTGCCAGATTAATTATGATTATAATATAATATCATGAATTCATTTATATTAATGGAAGATATATTCCATGTGCTGAAACAAACGTAATTAAAAAATTTATTGTAATAACAAGTAGGCCTATAACTTGTTGGGTCTATAGACTGCAGCAACAATATGATTTAAGACTGGTGAGCTTATGGACTAACTGCTTTGTTAGTCTTACTGGTTAATTCTGTCTGCCCATCACACCTGAATAAGGCAAGGTGGACTATGTCAACAGAAAGTTCCTCCGGTGATGATGGAAGGTCTTTCGACTATTCGAGTTGAGGTCTGATACATTGTCATTTTCTAAATGTATCATATAATATATAATACATTTTAAGGCGGCGAGATGGCAGAAACGTTAGCACGCCGGGCGAAATGCTTAGCGGTATTTCGTCTGCCGTTACGATCTGAGTTCAAATTCTGCCGAGGTCGATTTTGCCTTTCATCCTTTCGGGGTCGATAAATTAAATACCAGTTACGCACTAGGGTCGATGTAATCGACTTAATCCCTTTGTCTGTCCTTGTTTGTCCCCTCTATGTTTGGCCCATTGTGCGTAATAAAGAAATAAGAAACGTTAGCACGCCGGGCGAAATGCTTAGCAGTATTTCGTCTGTCTTTAGGTTCTGAGTTCAAATTCCGCCAAGGTCGACTTAGCCTTTCATCCTTTCGGAGTCGATAAATTAAGTGCAAGTTGCGTACTGGGGGTTGATCTAATCGACTGGCCCTCCTCAAAATTTCGGGCCGTGTGCCTAGAGTAGTAAGACAATATATATTGGTATCATATGTGTTGAATATTCTACACGCGGGCATTCTATTACTAGTTTCAGTTGTTAGGGTTGTATCCCCTGTTGAAGCACCGACTTGAAGGGTTTAACCGAACGTAAGCCTGAAGTTTATTTGAAAGGCAAAGTAACAGCTTCTGACGCAACAACAACATGCATAAATAAATAAAATCAATATAAACAACTAGGCGCAATGTGATACCATAAAGGAAAATATAGGACGATATATATAGGCGCATAAATATGTGTATATATATATATATGTGTGTGTGTGTGCGCGCGCGCGCGTAGGTATATGATTTCCAATCCCGAAACATTTTTTCCTCTATCCGTTTCTCTCTCTCGCCCCCCCCCCCAATTTTATCCCTCATGTCTCTCCCTTTCTGTCGAAAAGCGTCGGCTCAAAGTGTCAAAGGCTTTTCCATCCTTCTCGAACGTCAAACTAATACATCTCCTTGTTGTTCACCCACCTGTCTTTGTCTTTCGATTTCTACTTTTGAACGATATATATATATAATATATATATATAGTTAAAAAAAGAGTACAGATCTATACAAATCAAATGTTTATGTAAGATATCCAATAATTTATTATTTGACTAATTGATTAATCAGTTACTTCAAATTCGTCAGCTGTGAACTTGGAACCTGACGGATGACCAGTTATAACACTTACACAGCGTAACTATTCGTTTAAATCAACAGTGAACTAAACTCCTCATATTCTATATATATACGTAAGGTGGCGAGCTGCCATAATCGTTAGCACGCCGGGTGAAATGCTTAGCGGCATTTCGTCCGTTTCTACCTCTGAGTTCAAATTCCGTCGAGGTCCACTTTGCCTTTCATCCTCTCGGGGTCGATAAAATAAGTATCCATCGATGTAATTGACTTACCCTTTCCCCGAAATTACTGGCCTTGTGTCAAAATTTAAAATGAAAATGTGTATGTGTGTATGTTGACAGCCATTTCATAATCTTTTTCATGTTGTATTAATTTCAGCAGGCCAAACAATTACACGTATATGCGTGCATGTGAATTTTGGGTCAATGTTTTAAATTTGAATCATCGATGCAATCATGATATTGCTGTGATCTCAGCTGTATGCAAGTTACTTAGTACGCCATCTTGCAGAAAACGGGTATATAAAGAAAGCACATATATGTGCGACTGATAATGTTTAGATTATGAAAGCTGTTCTTGAGTCGTAATTAAATTTTCTTTTACAAGCGCTACGCCGCAGTACATAAGCAAATAGTTTTCACACTATATGCATATATGTACCAAAACAGCGATTCATTTTGTTTCGGTGTGTTTCCAGAACATACTATTGATGATTCAAAATAATGGCGAAATATCGACATCTGCCAATCTCGATCATCTCGAAGCGAGTTGTCTCGCCTAGTCTAGGACATTCAGTTCTGTTGGGAGCTTTCTCTGGACACTCTCCCGCCGGAAATTCAGTGTATAAACAAAATGTTTATGCATGTATTTATATATATCGATGTATATGACTTCATATACTAATGTGTGTGTGTGTGTGTGTATATATATATATATATATATATATATATATATATATAGACAACATTGACATGCATACATAAACACACACGCACACACATGTATGCAGAAATAGTTGTGAAATAGTTGTGTATCTATAGCAAATTGAAATGCAAGTTCAAGCAATATTTAACATTAAGGACAACTGTGAATATGAGACACACGTGCTTATCTGTATAGAGATGTACAAGTACACTCTTGCCATCACACACACACACACACACACACACACACACACACACCGCAAGTACTCTAATCGTGCCAAAGTGCGAGTTCGTGATGATGTGACGGCAAGCGTCGAGAAGCGCAGTTTGAGATAAATGTATGCTTGCATGTATGCATGTATGTATGAATATATGTATATATGTGTGTCTATCTATCTATCTATCTATCTATCTATCTATCTATCTATCTATCTATCTATCTATCTATCTATCTATCTATCTAGTATCTATCTAATATGTATATATATATAAGCAAAATTTGGATTCAGATGAATTAGGTACTTAAGTTGAGGCACCTGAATTTAGTACGGTATTATTCATACAGTTTCAAAGTAGGGTGATTAAAATCAAAATAAACAACAGGATATCCAGCTTCTAAGCTGAAGTGAAGACAGCATGTTCTTTGTCTATCTCCTTACCTTCTTGGAGATTTTAGGTAAAATTATACTAACGTGTCCATCTGTTTTAATTTAATTTAATTCTATGTATTTATGCAGCTGAGGATTGCTCTGCATTTAAATTGAGATAATGGTTGTATTGTTCGATTAAATGGAATCGCTTGAAACGATCGTACTGCATTACCTCTGGATATCCTGTTGCTTATTTTGATTTTATCTATCTATCTATCTATCTATCTATCTATCTGTCTGTCTGTCTATCTATACACACACACACACACACACACACACACACACACACACACACACACACACACACACACACATACATGCCTCTGAAGTTAAGGATGCGTGCTTGATATTCGCATTTGGTATGAATGCATAATATTGTTACACGTATCCCCGTGTGCTTTGGATCCATACATACATTTACGTACTTATAAATATAAACAAAAATCTACGTATCTATGTATATGCGTGGAGGTATTTGTGTGTTTGTATACATACATACATACATACATACATATCATCTATCTATCTATCTATCTAAATATATATATGTGTGAGTATGAAAATGCACACATACATACAAAATACATACACACACATATATATATGCATACACACACACATCTATGTGTTCCATTGTTTTCCAAGTGACCCATTTATTTTTCCAATGGCTGACCTTTTATAAATCTTCCATGTTATTAAAATATCATGTCTTCCTCTCTCTATCATTAATCTGTTACGCGTTGAGCGGGATTCACAAAGCCATCAGTAGTAACAGAGAAACAATAGTCTCAGAACTGCAATACATACGTACATACATACATACATACATACATACACACACACATGGACAGGTGTATAAATAATAAACTCGGTGTTTTGACTGTAGTGTCATTAACTGCTAACTTATATACCTATGCATATATATGTATACACATACACACACACACACACATACACATACAGATATGTATGTGTATATATATATATATATATATATATATATATATATATAGGTATAAGTATATATATATATATATATATATATATATATATATATATAAATATATATGTATATGTGTATGTATATATATATATATATATATATATATATATATATATATAGGTATGTATGTATATAGACATGTATGTATATATGTGTATATATATGTGTGGCTGCGTGTATGTGGGTTTGTGTATAAGTATGTCCGTGTGTGTGAGTGCAAATAGTGCACGATTTTTCTTTTAACTATGTCATTATATAAAATACGACTGTGTTTCATTTTGTTCTTTTCATATTCAGGTTATTTCCTATTTTCGTTCTATTTATTGGGTTTGAAACAATATTGTTCATATTTCCTTCTTTTGACTGGCAATTCGTGACTTTTTACAATTTCGGTTTGAAAAGAAATTGTATATTTACGTGCTCGACAAGGGTGTTGGACATTAAAACATACTTTGTACAATATTCTAAAAGAACAGTCAACACCCACCGGAAAATATCTAATGCAATATCCCTATCGGCAAACTACGGATTTAAATAAACGCAGATATCTTTTATCCTTTCCTTGTTTCAATCGTTAGACTGAGACCATGCTGGGACACCACCTTGAAGAATATTTTTAGTTGAAAGAATCGATCCCAATACTCACTTTTTAAAAGCCTGGTACTTATTGGTCTTTTCTCGAACCGCTAAATTACGAGGACGTAAACACGCCAGTACCGGCTGTCAAGCGATGGTGAGGGACAAACATAGACACAAAGATACGTGCAGACAGATATATACATGTACGAAGGGTTTCTTTCAGTTTCTGTCTACAAAATCCACTCACAAGACTTTGGTCGGTCCTAGGCTATAATACAAGAAACGCGTCCAACGTTCCATGCAGTGGGACTGAATCAGTAACCATATGATTCGGAAGCAATCTTCTTACCACACAGCGACGCCTGCACTTACGTCACATTTTATTAATATATATATATATCCTGCCATGGGATCTAGCTGGACTTCCGTTATATAATTTTAAATGTGAGGTTGATGGTTCTGTCAATGAAGGGAAAGCAGCATTTAAGGTGTCATTTATTTAGTGTGGGTGGTGTATTATAATGTTTATGTATTTGTTTGAAATATATGGGTGCTGGTTTGCTTCCCAACCACATTGTTTTGGTTTAATCCCACTACGTGGCACTTTGAGCATGTTTCTTCTACTGTAGCCTCGGGTTGACCAAAGCCTTGTGAGTGGATCTGGCATACGGAAACTGAGTAAAGTCTATCGTACACACACACACACACACACACACACACACACACGTGTGTCTTTGTGCTTGTGTTTGTATCACCACCAACGCTTGACAACCGGTGTTGGTATGTGTACACCCCTGTAACTTAGCAGTTCGGTAAGAAAGGCCAAAGTATAAAGGCTTAAATAAAATAATTTGTATAGGGATCAATTCATTCGACCATAACCACTGCATACAAGGATTCAGGGACTTGTTGATCTAAAAAAAAAAAAAACGAACACGACCACCGTACTTTGGTCACCGCCTGGTGCCTTACTTTCTTTAGTACCAACTGACATCCTACATATAAACTTCGACCTCTGAAACACGGACCATACTTTCAAACTCACCACTGTAAACACAAACATAACGTGTATTTATATGTAAATAAAATAAGAACCACTGCCTAAATTTACCCTTCCTAAAAAAACTCATCCTTAGAACGAATATACCTACTTATCCACCACTGGACAAAATAACATGAATCTTGGAAGGCAACACTTGAAGTCTATGACTTATTTCTCTTTCCTATACCTAATCCATTTTACTAAATTTTACTCCTCTTACACTCTTAGTCTTGCTCCTATTCTTCAATAAGAAAAATATACTGTACCTATTAGTAACTGACTCTTGTATGTATCGGCTCTCCTAACCATTTAGACCCTCTGATGAAACCTAGGGGCACACTCAACATCTAAACTCTATCTACCCATCCCTACAGAACACTGAAGAGATGGAGCTAACATGGAGGATATCGTGGTCTCTTGGCAGAAACGGCCGTAAGGAAGTGATCTTTTAATCTTCTACTCTTTTATGTATTACTAGTATATATTTGTATAGCACACAGTCTTTGCATGTGTATGTATTCTTATAATACTCCCTTTTGTTTTGGAATAAATAGACATAATAGAATGTCTACCAGTTGATATATGTTAATTTTGTATTCCCTCCATTTTCCTTTTGCTGTATATATATATATATATATATATATATATATATATATATATATATATATATATATATATATATACGACGGCCTCCTTTCAGTTTCCGTTTACCAAATCTACTCAGAAAGCTTTTATCAGACCAACGTGCCAACACACATAAACACACACACGTGTGTGTGTATATATGCATGTGTGTGTATGTGTGTGTTTGTGCACCATCACCGCTTGACAACCGGTGGCGGCGTGTTTACTTCCCCGTAACTTAGCAGTTTGCCAAAACCAGGCGATAGAATAAGTAAAAGGCATAAATAAAAAGAAACGAATCGACACCTGGCTTAAAAAGATAAGAGTGGGGTCGATTCATTCGACTAAAATACTTCAGGGCGTGCAGTCTAATGACTGAAACAAGAACAGACAAAAGATACATATATATTGGCGCAGGATTGGTTGTGTGGTAAGTAGCTTGCTTACCAGCCACATGGTTCCGGGTTCAATCCCACCGCGTGGCACTTTGGGCAAGTGTCCTCTACTATGCGTCGGGCCGACCAAAACCATGTGAGTGGATTTGATAGACGGAAATGTGTGTGTGTGTGTGTGTGTCTGTGCGTGTGTGCGTGAGCGCGCGCGCGTATGTTTGTGTGTCTAATTGTCACCCCATCATCGCTCGACAACCGATTTTGGTGTGTTTGCGCCCCCGTAACTTAGCGGTTCGGCAAAAGAGACCGATAGAATAAGTACTAGTCTTACAAAGAAATTTTTAGAAGAAAGAACCAGGAAAAAATATTTTGGAAATTCGAAGTATTGACGGGAAGAGTGGAGAGTGGTGCAGTGAGTAGGTTTGAATACGATGGTAAATCTTTTGTTAATTTAGAAGAGCAGAGGGCATTGCAGTAGCAGTAGAAAGGGATATGATGATTGAGCTCCGGTGAACTTGGAGAGAATTAAGGAGTGAAAGTTTCCCCATTATTTCGAGTACTTTGTTGAAATGCAGTTTAGAATGTTTATATGTATAGCGCAGCTGTATAGCGCAGCATACGTTTGCACGTAACAGCTGTGGCGTTCACTATGTGTAACAGCTGTACCATTCCGGTGCACACAACAGCTGCACCTTTTCAGTATATAAAACACCTGCACCATGATGCTGTAATTTCTGTTAGATAAATGTTCAGTTAAGTAAATAAGAATTTTTATTATTTTAAAATATTTTACCAAAATTCTTTCTAAAGATTTAGATAAAGCCGGTTTCTCTAGAGACATCATAAAACGTCTTGAGTAATCTTACCCACAGGCAACACTCTACACGGTGTTTATAAATTATGTCATGCCTCTTCAAAAGTTAGTGGTATGGGGATAACCTCTTGGCATTGGCTTGCTTATGCTGAGAGTAATATCCCGCTACCAGTGTGGCACAAAGGTAATTTTGTATCTCAGTTAGATGATGTATGTGTATTTGTTTCCTTTACTTATCAAGTATTTGCTAGTTATCTCTTGTTATCATCTCTTGGTCGGCGAAGGTAGAGTCTTTTAATGCATTTATCACAGATAAAAACGAGGCTATACTTCATATTTACAAAGCTGTTGTTTACTAACTTGTCAGTACATAGACCACTTAGGTTGAAATGACGAGTGTTTCTCTTCCACGTATCTTCACATGTATTGACTTACATTCATACACATACACTTACATATGCGTTACACCAAACCGCATATACATTTTCACACACACACTCTGAGAGACACAAACATAAATATTTGAGAATGGTGTAGGTATGTATGTATGTATGTATGTATGTAAGCATAGATAGATAGATAGATAGATAGATAGATGGATAGATAGATAGATAGATAGATAGATAGATAGATAGATAGATAGATAGATAGATAGATAGATAGATAGATGGATAGATAGATAACAAACAATAAAAAAATTTTTTAGAGGTGCCTTTTGCATTGAGAAAATATAATGTTCTGGTTATTATGCTCATTGCAATAAAGAGAACGGAATGGTTAATCGAGAGAGATTTTACCTTTGATGAAAAGAAAAGTATTAGCGTTGAGGAAAACTCATCGGCAAAAAAGGCCAAAAACTAAGTTGAGATATGCAGACAAGAATATGTCTGATCTTCGGCAAGCGCAAAATTTTCGGCTTCATTGCCAACCCCAAACTACTAGGCATCAGGACGATTTGAGTATTTAACGCGATAATATTGTGTTGAGTCAAAACTTTTGCAATATTTTGGTAAAGCAGCCTAGCATTCAAAGTAGAGGCCATCGTGTTGCACCGTCTGAAGACACTTTCTGCCAGTTCTTTGATTCCACGCTGACACCATTTCTTTCTTTCGAGGCATATGTGCGATTGATAATATTTACATTGCCAGAGCTGCTTTTAATTCGTAATTTAATATACTTTAACATGTGCTACGCCGCAGCACATCAGCAAATAGATTTTTACTCTATTTGTCTAATAGTTGTAAACCAGAGATTCATTTCGCTTCGAGATGATGCGAGTGCATGGTATTGATAAGCCATAATAATGGTGAGGTATCAGTATGTATCATTCTCGGTGATTCTGAGTTGAGTTGTCTTGCCTGGTCTGTAACATTCAGGTGTTCTTTCACATTCGGCGTTGTGGAGAGCTCTCCGAGACGCTATACCGTAGCAAATTCGGCTTCTAGACAAAACACATACAGTGCGATATATATATATATATATAGGTATGACCAGCTGCTTAAGAATTTCGCTTCGCACAATTATAAAGTGTCGGTTTAATCCCACTGCATGGTATACTGAGAAAGAGTCTGGAGCCAATTGAAGCTTTGAGGTTGAAAATGGATAGAAGGAAACTGTTTGGAAGCTCGTCAGATGAACTGTACCAGTAATTCAATGGCGCCATACTTTTCACATATTGTGTCAGGTTGATTCGCTCTGAGATTCTTTTCAGGTACATGTGTCGTTAGAATCCTCTGTCGCCTACGAATGAGTTTCGATGAGCATTCAGTAAACTAATTTAAATAACTGAATGCTCATCATCGAAATCAACAGAGACTCCACCATGTCAGCATTCTTTTACCAACAGACACACTGCATCGGCGGCACTGCTGCGTTTTCTGACAAACGCTGACTTCCAACATATTCTTTAATCCTCATCTACAACTCTAAGATTCTTTTGCATTGTCAGATTCATCCTGGATTTAATTCGGTGATTCACTGGTTTGACATCAAAATTTTCTGGCGTCTATGAATTTATTACAACATTTACTAATTTGGACAATTCGCTGACATAATCTAAAAGAAAAAAAATTGATCTTCAACTTTGATGAGTGAAATAATTTTATCGTGTTTTTAGTTTATTAATTTATGCTATAATGATTATTTTGTGAACTATAGAATCATTAGTCGAAGGCTTTTAACATGTCAATCTTGGTCCACTATTCTGATGATTAGAGTGAGACGAAGTGTTTCTGAATTGATGCAAAATTAATATTTCAAGGGACTTCGTCTGTAAAACGACTTTTTTATCTGTTTCTTGTTGATGTTTATAACCTTCACCACCAATATACACCGGTGAAATATACTTGCGCGCATACATACGCTAGTTATACATACATACATACACGAGGGGTTGATGAAAAGTTCTTGGCTTTAAGCGCATCACGAAAGGTCTTATTGGAGGCCCAACTTCCCGAGTTCTTTTACAGAGCTTAGAAAAACTGAAGGGACGCTGCAATAAGTGAACCTGAGGGGAGAATATGGTGAATAAAATCATAATTATCTGATCCTCCTGTATTTTCTTTTACCCAAAGCAAGGAACTTTTCAGCAGCCCCTCGTATAATCACAGAAAAACATGAACGCATGCGCACACACACACACACACACACACACACACACACACATACACACACACACATACACACACACACACACACATACACACACACACACACATACACACACACACACACATATATATATATATATATATATATATATATATATATATATATATATATATATATATATATATATATACACACACACACGTAGAGGACGGATTTCCGCACAGTTTCTGCCTATCAGTGTCACTTGTGAGATATTGGTAAATCTGAAGTTATGGTAGTAAACATTTGTTGAATGTAGTTGCGCAGTGGCGATATCAAACCCGGAACCACAGGGTTACGAAGCATCCTTCTTGACCACACCATCATACTTCGCCCGGCTCATATGACCAATACTCAACAGTAATGGATTAAATTATCGATTGTATTTAGTTTTGTCATTCTTAGTTCTGAGTTCGAATCTCTACGATCAACGTCGCCATGTTGATGTCTATCGATTTCAAAAAGTGACAGACGACCAAAAGTTATTGAGGGTTGATTAGCTATTTTTTCAAGTATATTAAAGCCGAAAAATGAAAGGTAAAGTTTACTTCTTCGAGATTTGAACTCAGTATTTTATTGTTCACCACATCGTTTCTTCCAATTCACCGTCATTAGTGTTGACGGATGTCAGTAAAAGATCGCGGCAGGGGCTATCCTCTACGTCTGGGGCGAGGATCCTTTTTATATATGAAGGTAATATTGAATTAGAGGTAATTTAACACAGTCACTTTAAAGGCACGTTTTTTATCTAGAGCAATATAATCATTAAAGTAAGAAATAAAAGTATAAGCTTTTTTGTGAGTAGATATCATTGTGAGAATTCAAGAGCGTCAGAATATATTCTGTCTACTAAGCAAAAGGTCGTGTTATTTTTGTCGTCTCTGCTTACTAAGCTACTTGGATTTTGGTGCACCTCGGTCAGTTGATGACCCTTTGACCCTGTATAAATTTCTGTTGCATAATATAATTTGTACCTACCTCTGTGGGTATAGATACAAGTATATGGTTGGTATATTTGTAGATAACTCAGTTGCGATGTATGAATATTCTTTCTATCTACTATAGGCACAAGGCCTGAAATTTCCAGGGTAGGGTTTAGTCGATTATGTCCACTCCGGTGCTTTACTGGTACTTATTTTATCGATCCTGAGAGGATGAAAAACAAAGTCGATCTCGGCGGAATTTGAACTCAGAAAGTAAAGACAGACGAAATGTTGCTAAGCATCTTATTCAGAGTGCTACCGATTCAGCCAGCTCACTGCCTTGCAATATCTAAATATACAAAATAGTATCCATTTCTTGACAGAAGAATGTAAGAGATATAATGACTACATAAGACTTGCTACAGTGCTGAGGTTTTAATTTCATTAGTGAAAAGCGACATTTCACTCTGCCGATACTCCAAGAGTCACGTTTGACAAATCACATGCATAGATCTGTGCGTTGCAAATTTTTCTGGATGTTTCTTCATTTGCAATTTCCATATCAGTCACAGAAAAAAAAATCAATTCTATAAATGTTTCTCCAGCGTAGCATATCAAGCGAGATTGCTAATTTAATACAATGTAATCAATGCATTTCTTAATGTAAAATCCAGACTTCTGTGAGGCCTATATCGTACGTGCTCCATACAGGCTTAGTTGTATGTAAGAAATATAGATTCGAGACTGATTGAGAGGAGACAGTTTTATTCTATTTTGCTCTGGGAATAAGTATCCGATCATCGGGAATCGTTACCTGTACAGTGGAAATTGTCTCTGTTGCTCTCTACTACTCTCTCTCCTATTTTTTTTAGTTCGCTCACTTCTACCACTTCACACCATCAAACTGGAATCTAAGCTCCTGCATCTTGGAAACATTTATGTATCGAAATCGGAAATTATTGTCAAGTTCCTTCAGTTCTTTCATTTTATTACTTTCCACTGTTAATTTATGTTAGACTTTCTCGTTGTCTTCCACGGTGACCAATCGTTTTAACATTAGACTAGCCATTTAAAGTTGCTTCCATCTAAATATTTGACTCGGGCGGAAATCAATAAAACACACACACACACACAGAACAAAAAGAAAGATGAAAAAGGAATTGATTCTGTAATGTTGTTGTTACTGTTGTTATTATTATTTAGTCACAGATCATTCCTGAATAAGAGAGAACTCGTGCTCGAAAGGATTCTAGCCGTGACCGTCCTGCTTATTTACTTTTCTTTTGGAATATTTAGGACAACATCAGCCAATGTGATTCAAGGCAGTAGTGATTTGAGAGGGATGTGGTTATTATTTCTTGCAGATAAAACGACCAGGTAGAGGATCCTTTCTTAGAACGGTATTCTAAAGTCAGTAGGATTTATGATGTATAGGATTTATGACATACGATTTATGATGTGTATGATTTATGCTGAACATGATTTCGATCTCCTATTGCCATATGTTGGTTTCAAACTTAGGCACAAGGCCAACAAGTTCAGGGGAGGAGACAAGTCGATTACATCCACACCAAGTGCTGGGCTGGTACTTATTTCCTCGACCCCGAAAAGATGAACGCCAAAGTCGACCTCGACGTAATTTGAACTCAGAACGTACAGGCGGACGAAATGCCATTAAGTCTGCCGTGCTAACAATTCTATCTCTTTTTCTTTTTGTTGTCTGTAAACTAGTGATGGAGAGGGAGACTTATTGGAGCTGTCACTGGTACGGCAAGTGATGTAAGTCTATCAAATTAAGCAGATGGGGTAGAAGACTAAATGAACACAAAAGAAAATTAGAAATTATAACAGAAACAATTACAACTGCTACTTAACACGCTGAAATGAAGGTTAAGTTCGCGAGTTTATAATAAAAGAAGTAGAATTTGATCAGTTTCGATACTGTAATAACTGTTGAATCCCGTAAGATTGTTTCGTAACTGAACCACTCGAAGACGTCGATCTTAAAAGGGGTTTAGACTGATAGATGGCGTAGACGAGATCGTTTGAATCTAGTTTATCAAATATTGGTTGCCGTATCTGAAGCCATCAATTTCAGCAGTGCATAATCAGGACGATAAGGTTTTAGGGCATTATAGTATGTAGTTGTTAAAGCAATCTAGCAGTAAATTACAAAACATTATTAAAGTAACAATAATATTGTTTAAGTTAATATTAATATTATGGAATCAGGCTAAGTAGAAGAGATCGTTTAAATCAGTGGTTTTGAATCGGGGTCCATATGACCCTTGGGAGTCCATATAAGATTTTCTCCTTGAAATTTATGTGCAATAAATTGGTCATACCACTACAAAACACAAAATATTTTAACAATTATAAAATATAATAGGGTTTTTTAAAACCACGAAAAGCTGTGAGGATTCACTCGAGTAAAATGGGAACCAAAAAGGTCCATAGGCAAACAATGGTCGAGAAACACTGGTTTAGATTTAAATTACTGTTGCTTTAGTGAACGTCCAGGACAAAATTAGCTCATGAGAGGCCCAACTTTGCATGTAGGACCAGGGAAACAATTGTTTCCAGGGATCTTTTGGAAACAATTTAAAAAAAGTTTTATATGCCATCAAATACGGTAATTATAAACTGCGGACAAAATGCAAAGATCAATTTTACTTTTTATCCGTTCAGGGTCGATAAAATAAGTACCAGTTTTGGAATATAGCCAATATAATCAGTTGTAGCCCAATCCTCAACTGAGAGAAAAGTGTGCTACTGCTCTAGTAGAGAGCTATATCTATTTCTAGTCATGTGCGACTTAGTCAGTGAAGTATTTTTTCTTGATCGTTGACACAATACAGTTTGCTAGCGTCAGTATATCTATTTTAATGCTCTCAGCCGATTGACTTGTATCCAATCCACTCGGCCAAATGCCAGTGCAATAATATATAATGGAAGGAAATAAACAGATGAATGTTTTTTTTTTAATAATAGGAACTTTCTTTAAGAAACAATGAAGAGAAATCTGAAATAATTTAATGAAATATGTCTCAGTAATTAAGTCCAAGACATTAGAAAGAGCTTGAGCTGAGCAGACTGGTGTAGCGTTATACTATTGAGCGAGTTTTATAGAGAAGGACGGCGAATTGGAGCTTTTATTTTATTGGTCTCAAATATAACTAGGGAAATAAGTACATAAAAGACAATAAAATAGGAAAATAGGATAAAAATCGAGAAGTCGAGAATAGGTGATAGAAGGTAGGAGATGTAATTAGAATAATTGTGTCCCTAATGTGTGAGTGGAACTTCTAGAAAAAAGCATCCAAACTTCAACCTATTCGTTTGACTGATGGACTTTTACATACATGAAATAAACACATGAATAATATTTATAGAACGGGAAAAGGCTGGGCACTAAAACTATAATAGCTAATGTATTATTGACAAATGTATATTAAAAAAAAAAAGAAACAAATTGACGATTTTCGATGTGAAAGAGTAGAAAGCAAAGAATAAATTGTTTCAAGTGACATTTCAATGTAACAATCAATTTACAAATGATGAATAAAAAAGCAGAAAGCTGTCATTAACAGCCTCGAATGATGTTATGATGAGTGGTAATATTGGTGATTCTTCAGTAAAACAAAAGGTTAGAAACAGCAACAGGAGTGACGTCATCAAGAATTGCTATATATCCATCACAGGAACAGATCTTAAATGAGATCCAGAATCCGATGGAATTACTATCGTTTTCGCTTTCTTCTTTGATAATGTTTTCGTTTTTCTTGAAACAGAGCCTGTGCTTGAAACATTGATAATTTATTCTGTTCCTACATGCCTTAAAACATTAACTTTAGTTTTATTCGTTATAATTTTATTCTACTGAATTTTAAAAAATAGTTATTGCTTCATGATTCATCTGTTGTATTTACGCTATCCCAAAGTAAGCTTTTCTTTTAAGTAATTTACAGAATGCATCATTTTAGTTATGCTTTCGCTAAATCATTGATGGGAGTTATATTATAGTATATGCTTGTTGTATACCTAAAGTATTCATATCAGACATATAGATTATCGATTTCTAACAGTGACACATACTCAGATTCTTTTGACGGAGATTAAATAGTCATTGTAATCAGCCTCACTATATTAGGAGGTCTTTTATTCATTTGGTTATTTATTTATTTATTTTATTTGTCATCGAGAAGATGAAAAGCGAAGTCGACCTCAGGATATAATGTTACGGGAGTGTTAAAAAGCAAACCGACTGTCAAGTGGCAGATGGGTTAGACACAGATACAAATACACACAGACACACGCACACATACATACACATATATGCACACGCACATGCGCACACTCACGACTGGCTTCCACACAGTTTCCGTCTCTCAAATTCTTTCGCAAAGGATTGGTCGGCCGGGGGCTATACAAGAAGACATTTTCACAAAGTGTCATGCAGTGGGGGCTGAACCCAGAACCACGATGTTGCAGAGCAAGTTTTCTTACCTTTATTTCTGATTTACATTATTATTGTTGTTGTTGTTGCTGTTGTTGCTGTTGCTGCTTATTATTATTATTATTATTATTATTATTATTATTATTGAGTGAGAGAGCACTGCATGCCATCAACGTGGCACTGGGGTAAAATATACAAAAACCAGTATACTCATCGTGACTATCCGTTTGATAAGGGTACACCAGGCATATGCATCATAACCATATGTGCGTGACATGGTAATCTCATATCAAGATAAATAGCGCATGACGTTGCAGGTGGGGCTCAGTTAGAATTTTATTCAGGTTGAGTAGCTCATCCCGCTCAAAAGGTTTGTGAATAAGGGTTGTTTAAGGATGTTGAACGAAACACCCATATTTCCAAAGATGATTTATCCAAACCCCAAAGAATTCCTCTTAACACATGGCTATGATGCTCCCCCAACTACTTCTACTCTTGATCAGAGATACACATATCGTCAGCTACTAAGGAACATGCTCAACTGGCTAAGGTCAAACAACTGACAAGCATATCTGTGGTATTGAGCAGAATATTTGCTGTAGCCCATCTTTTATACTGAGACAAAACAATGTGCATGGTAACATTTTCAATCAGTTGAGATGAGAAGCCATGAAAGCCACCGCCTGGTACTGCATCAAGACATCTATCATCATCATCATCATCATCATCATCATCACGATTGTTGTTGTTATTATTATTATTATTATTATTATTATTATTACCTTTCAATTTTGTTTTTATTTCTTGCCAAGTGTCTTCCCAAAACTTAAGGCAAAGGAACTTACTGTATACATTGATAGGCCATTAAAATAAACACATCAGATTGTTAATTTTTAAAGTCATGTGATAGAAAAAAGAAGAAGAAAGAGAAAAATTAAAAATGAAAAAGAAAGAAAACAAAGAAAATAAAGGGGAAAAAGGAAAGAAAATTCACAGTAACAATGTACTTAGCGATACATGTGACGTACCATTTAAGACAATCTTTTGCACTTCCTGGTAAGCTAAGGGTAATCCTCAAATAATTTTCAGTTCCATTTTTGATCATTCCAACAACTCCTACAATTATTGGTTTTGTAACTGTCTTGAGATGCCACATTTTTTCGATTTCAATCAGCAAATATTTATATTTTCTGAGCTTATCAATTTTTGTTTTCCAAGCGGCGAGCGAGTAGAATCATTAGCACACCGGACCAAATTGCTTAGCGATATTTCGTCTGCCTTTACGTTCTGAGTTCAAATTCTGCCGAGGTAGATTTTGCCGTTCATCCTTTCGGGATCGATAAGTACCAGTTGAGCATTGGGGCCGATGTAATTGATGAGCCTACTCCCCTGAAATTACTATCCTCGTGCCGGTAAAAGAGAGAATTATCATCATCATCGTCATCAACATCATCGTCGTCATCATCATCATCATCATCATCAGGCTTTTGCTCTGGCAGATATTTTACTGACACTTTACGAAAATAGCTAGCCATAGCCTTTGACATTCTAACACACCCCTTAGAACTCTTGTTGTTCCCAAGAACGTTGTTTTCTGCAAGAGTCCCGTCCTGATGGTAATTCCTAGCTTCTCAAGCCATGCATCCAGTCTTTTACTAACTGCTTCCAGTGCAATTTAAACTAATGTTAATTCTAATATGAAGACTTTTATTTATGTACGTTTATATAAATTTCCGTTTATATAAATTCCCAGACTGTTTCACCAACCAGAAAGGGTTGCTGAAAATGAACAATTTAAGATCTTGTGAGACATTACCATCCAGTGAGACCATCTTATCGTGGCTAGAAAACCTAACATTGTTGTCGTAGAAAAGAAAAACAAAGTAATTAATGCAGATATTGCTTCACCTTGGGACCACATGATAAATGTGAAGGAAAATAAGAAAGTTGCAGCTGAGGAAACAGGAAACTATGGAGAATCAGACACTTAAATGCAGTACCGATTGTGGCTGATGCACTGGAAATTTCCGTTTAGTCATAATTTTAAGAAATATAAATATAAGTGATCTTGAAGTTAATTTTTACATGGCTATTTTACATCTATGTTGCTGACATTTCAAAACAGCTTAAAATGCAGTTATAGTTTACAAAAACTAATATTTTCAAGAGATGTAGCATGCTTTCTTTTAAATCCAGAATACAAATCCTGATAAATATATAGAGTTGTAGAGAAACCGGTTGTTCTTAATTTTTCTTTATTTTTTAGAAAATTAGCCACGAATTTCTTTTCTCAATAATTTTTATGCTCAACGCCTGTTCTAAATTGAAACTGCAGAAGAAGAGCCATTGAAGTTAAACAAATTTGATTCAATGCCAACTGGTTTTGCTCCATTGAGAACTGCTGAGTTCGTAAAACATTACATATATTATATAAAAACAATTCGTATCGTGCAGGTATGTTTCTATAAATTAAATTTTACTGCCATAAAATGCTTGCAATTCTCCTTCGATTTGTAATACAATAAAGTGTTTTTTTTTCAGGGCTTTCACTATTGCCTACATGCAAAATGTTATTTGTTTTTAATTATGTATAAAGCATAACTTATTTTAGGCATTGAACTTAAATGAAGAAACTCGGTGAATGTCCAGCAACACAAAAGGATTGTCGCAACATGCTGAGTGAATCGAGCAGGTGTGTCAAAACCATTGAACAAACATAAAATGAAAAACACCGTAAGATCTACACAAAGGATGAGTGTCGTTGAAAAGTGTGGGTGAAACAAACGCAAGATGTGGTCTTAAAAATAAAACTAAATATAAAAGGTTAAATGAAAACCTATTCAAAATAGAGAACAGAGTACAAAGGTACCTTGAAATACGTCGATGTATGTTTTTCAAGCATAAGTGGGTGTTTGTTAGAAAAGGAACAGGAATTAAAGAAATAGGTCAAAGATTGAGTGTCGTTCCATCAACCAACATCACCCTCAACGAGAAGAATGAAATGCGTGGGCAAAGAAATATTTCGGGTGGATTTGCAATATGGGGATAAAATTTTATTTCGATAATGAGTCACGATTTAAAATTAAAGGTGTGTGGCCATTATACATAACAACTATAACTTACCCTCACCTGTCTTCATCTTCGGATGGGACGGGCCTATAAGGATGTAAAGAAACTAGTCTCGTTCAGTGCAGTTAAACTAAAACAACAGTTATCATACAATCAGTTATTAAACTTTCAGACACATCCATCAATGGGTGATCATTCTTATTTAACTGATTCCTAAAATTCTGCAATACATTCCTCTTGGCAGCGCAAATTAATTCATGTTCGCTCAAAAGTCGTACTCAGAAACGGAAGGGCTTGAAATCATGATCCCTGATTTTGAAGTCTAATACCTAATTCACTCGTTCATTTCATCATTAGAAAAGATAGAAACGTAAATCTCTTTTTATCGTTTATCTTTCACTTGTTTCAGTCATTAGATTACGGCCATGCTGGGGCGCCGCCTTGAAGAATTTTAGTCGAACGAATCGGTTCCAGTACTTATCTTTTAAAGCCAGGTACTTATTTTATATGTCTATTTTGCCGAGCCGCTATCTTACAGGGACGTAAACACCGGTTGTCAAACAACTGTGGAAAGCAAACACACACACACACACACACACACACACACACACACACGCGCACACACACACACACACACACACACACACACACACACACACACACGGACGGACGGGCTTCTTTCAGTTTCCGTCTACTAAGTCCACTCACAACGTATTGGTCGAATTTAGTAGAAGACACATTCACAAGGTGCCATGCAGTGGGAGTGAACCCAGAACCATGTGGCTGGGAAAAAAACTTCTTACCACACAGCCACGCCTGCACCCCTTGACAATGTTTGCTATCTATCATGGTCATAATATTTTGTGTAGGGTAGATTGTTGGTCCTGAAATATTTGCGAAATCAGTACGAATGCAATGAAGGAATTCTGATATTTTATCTCCCATATAGGCGCAGGCGTGGCTGTGTGGTAAGAAGTTTGCTTCCCAACCTCATGGTTCCAGGTTCGATTTCACTGCATTGCACCATGTGCAAGTGTATTCTGCTATAACTCCGGGTCGACCAAAACCTTGTTAGTGGATTTAGTTGATGGAAACTGAAAGAAACCAGTAGTTTATACATACATACATACATACATACATACATACATACATACATACCTCTTCTTGTTTCTTTCCGTGTTCCTTTCTGTAGAAGAGCGTAGGCTCGAAACGTTAAAGACTTTCTCAATTCCCGAGCGTTATACTAATACATCTATTTGTTTTCAACACCACCTGTCTTCGTCTGTTGTTTTTTGTGAATTCTCCCTATATATATATATATATATATATATATATATATATATATATATGTGTGTGTGTGTGTGTGTGTGTGTGTGTGTGTGTGTGTGTGTGTGTGTGTGTGTGTGTGTGTGTGTGTGTGTGTGTGTGTATACGTGAAATTTATAGAAGAACAAAAAACGAAAATAAGTGTATGAAATACAAACAAGTGTATTAGTTTGACACTCGGGAAAAATGAAAAAATTTTGGACCGCTGAAATCTACAAGTTTTTTCATTCTCTCTCTCTGTTTATTTTCTCTTATTCCTTTCTGTTGAAGAGCGTTGGCTCAAAACGTGAAAGACTTTTTCATTTTTCCCGAGCGTCAAAGTAATACACTTGCTTGTTGTTCATACACCTGTCTTCGTCTTTTGTTTTTCTATAAACTACAACTATATATTGTACGCTCACGTGGTTACCCCAGTTTCATCCTGACTGAACTTCTTACTCTTTGAACTTGCATATCTGAACTACATCTCGAACTTTCATGACCTCTCATCAGCATACCAGCACTCCACCCGGATTATCACTGGATCTACTGATTCTACCTTCACGGATTTCACTGGATTTTTTCGTTTATATAAATGCACGTATGTATGTATGTATATATATATATATATATATATATATATATATATATATATATATATATATATATATATATATATATATATATGTGTGTATGTATATATATATATATTTATATACATTAATATATATACATCTATATATAGCTGAGGTGTTTTCTGTTAAGAACATATAAGAGTACAAATAGAACTCGTTCACCCTTAGAATTCCCAAATAGAAGGTAAATCGTTAAATAATTTAATTTAAACTTTAAATCCTGTATATACGAGGATCTGTATGTATCGAAACATTTGTAGCGATTAAAAAGCTGCCTAACTGTACTTACCCTTCCTTTTGACTCTTACTTTTTGCTTTTTACATCTATATATATGTGTGTGTGTATCTCTCTGTTCGTGTTTGCCTTCCATTACCGCTTGACAACCGTTGTCGGTTTGTTAGTGTCCCCCATAACTTAGTGGTTCGGCAAAAGAAACCAATAGAATAAGTACCAATCTTAGTAGTTAATAAAAAGTGCTGGAATCGATGCATTTCAGCCGTTTTGGGCTTTTACAATGGCGCACAGTCGCAACTACTCCCATGCTTGACAACTGTAGTTGGTGCATTTACATCCCTGTAACTTATCAGTTCGGTAAGAGAGAACGATAAAATAAGTACCAGGCTAATAAAAAATGTATTGGGGTCGATTTGTTCGACTAGACTCATCAAGATGGTAACCTAGCATATGGCTGCAGTCTAATGACTGCAAACAAGTTACGAAAAAACAAAAGAAAGATAATATGTACATATATTACACACATACACACATGCATGTATGTATGCATGCATACATGCATGCATACATACATACATACACACATACAAGCATACATAGAAAGTAAGACAGATAGAGATGGTTATACTATAGGATCACCCAGCGTCTCACACTGGCTAAATGGCTAATTGTTGCTAATTAATCTTTTATTTCTTTCAGTCATTAAACTGCAGCGATGCTGGTGCACCGCCTTGAAGTATTTTAATTGAACGAATCGACCCCAGTATTTAAGATTTTAAGCCTGGTACATATTTTATCGAACTCTTTTTCCAAACTGCTAGGATACGCGGGCGTAAACACACCAACACTGGTTGTTGAGCAGTAGTGGCAGTCACAGACACACGAATATAAATATATATGACAGGCTTCTTTCAGTTTCCGTCTACCAAAACCACTCACAAGACTTTGGTCGGACCGAGGCTGAGGTAAAATCACTTGCCAAAGATGTCACTCTGTGGGACTGACCTCGGAACCATGTGTTTGTGAAGCAAACTTCTTACCACTCGGCTACGCCTGCACCTATGAAGACAATTTACAAGTAAAAGATCACTCACTACTGGATTATTCTGGAAAATTTACCTTCCATGCAAAAAATGAATGTGTTTTCCGGCAGGATAGAGAATCTCATATTTCTAATCCACTCCATTATCTATTAGTCTATTGGTTTGGAGGTATGGCTACTTCCTGGAAGTGGCCACAACAGCTGACCGTTGATTTTGTTGACAGTAAAATCTTTGGACGCAAATGTAGCTCTAACGCATAGCCATATTTATGTTAGGTAATGATGCTGTAGATTAAAGAACACTTTCCATATCAATCCATGTGTATATGCATAAGAGTGTATAAATATGCATATATGTGTGCGTAAATGTGTATGTCTGTGTATAAATAGGGGACTACTTTTCTTTCAAACATGTGCTATTAATCAATAGTCGCGTCTTCAATACATATTACACACACACACACACACACACACACACATACACACACACACACACACACACACACACACATACACACACACACACATACACACACACATACACACGTTCAAACATGCATAATATATACACATTTATACTTATCGCTCTATGCAGGTAACGAACATACACGCTTGTGAAATACCTTCTCAAACATACAAACATTAAACACATAACCAATATCACCATGTATATATATATATATATATATATATATATATATATATATATATACATATATGTCTGTGTGTATATATACATATGTATATTGAATAGTTTATCTGTGTACATGCACACCAACGGAACATGCACATACATCTATACAGACATGTCTATACACACGCGTTTTAGACCTTATTAGAGAGTATATTCAATAAATATTATGAATCGCGTGTGTCTTCATTGCTATCAGTAAAGATTAGAAATTTCACTGCCTGTGTCCTCTGGCAAAAAGTACACACGACTGATCCTCATCGGCCTTGATTGATCTGTTTCGCTTACAGGCTAATAACACATCTTGTTTCAATCTACAGCGACGCCATTCAGCTCAGCATCAACTTAAAGTTTTTCCATGATGGCTTCCTGGATGTCTCTTGTAGATAACATGTCTCTCAACACTTCACGCCGAAACTGAATTGCTTCTCAACACAATTAATTAGTAGACACAACTACATATACACACATCAGCATATACTTGCATAAAACATAAATACGTATATATATACATACTTATATACATACTTGTATGTATACATGTGCGTGTTTATGCGTGTATGTGCGTATGCAGGCAAAATTATGCACACACAGACGCATATATATTTGGATCTAAATATACACATATGTATGTGTGTGTCTATATATATATACATATATATATATATATATATATATGCGTGTGCGTGTGTGCTT
>NC_142938.1:53592205-53644540 GCF_046866305.1 Octopus bimaculoides | reverse complement strand
AACGTATCCGGATTTCAGGGTTATTTCCCTTCGTCGGCGTCCGACAGCTGATGACCTTGGTGAGAGAGACAAAAACCTGGCAAACTTATATCTTCTTTTCCAGTGAAATTCTTCACTGATATTGAAAAGGTGAAAACAAGCAATGTTAATTCTCTAAATGAAGTATTAACAGTAACTGCACGATAAAGTGTAGTATATTGCCACTTAAGTGTGGCTGACCCCTAGGGGTGGATGTTACTGTTGCTTTTAGCCCCAGGAGGACATCTCCTCCAGCTGGCTTATCGACACACGACTGTGTCCTGTTTGCCAAGGGAAGTTATCCCTCTCACCTCGATCTGCAGCACGAACGTATCCGGATTTCAGGGTTATTTCCCTTCGTCGGCATCCGACAGCTGATGACCTTGGTGAGAGAGACAAAAACCTGGCAAACTTATATCTTCTTTTCCAGTGAAATTCTTCACTGATATTGAAAAGGTGAAAACAAGCAATGTTAATTCTCTAAATGAAGTATTAACAGTAACTGCACGATAAAGTGTAGTATATTGCCACTTAAGTGTGGCTGACCCCTAGGGGTGGATGTTACTGTTGCTTTTAGCCCCAGGAGGACATCTCCTCCAGCTGGACGCCGACGAAGGGAAATAACCCTGAAATCCGGATACGTTCGTGCTGCAGATCGAGGTGAGAGGGATAACTTCCCTTGGCAAACAGGACACAGTCGTGTGTCGATAAGCCAGCTGGAGGAGATGTCCTCCTGGGGCTAAAAGCAACAGTAACATCCACCCCTAGGGGTCAGCCACACTTAAGTGGCAATATACTACACTTTATCGTGCAGTTACTGTTAATACTTCATTTAGAGAATTAACATTGCTTGTTTTCACCTTTTCAATATCAGTGAAGAATTTCACTGGAAAAGAAGATATAAGTTTGCCAGGTTTTTGTCTCTCTCACCAAGGTCATCAGCTGTCGGACGCCGACGAAGGGAAATAACCCTGAAATCCGGATACGTTCGTGCTGCAGATCGAGGTGAGAGGGATAACTTCCCTTGGCAAACAGGACACAGTCGTGTGTCGATAAGCCAGCTGGAGGAGATGTCCTCCTGGGGCTAAAAGCAACAGTAACATCCACCCCTAGGGGTCAGCCACACTTAAGTGGCAATATACTACACTTTATATATATATATATATATATATATATATATTACTTACACACACGCGCACACATGCACGCTCACACACAAACACACATTCTCATACTGACACTGACACTGACACAAGTGGGATATGAAGCAAAAAGCAAACACTCTAAGAGGAATAAAAGAAATGGTTTCATAATTTACCAGCTGAATAAAATATATAAAATATATACACATAGTAAGAGTAATAACTACGTGACTCGTAAGATTTACTTTATACTTCCATCGAGTCTTTAAAAATGCTATGTTATGCTTATGTTATCTATCTATCTATCTATTTAACTATTTACATCTGTGTCTTTCTTTATGCAAAGGTATATATATATATATATATATATATATATATATATATATATATATATATATATATATATATATATATATATCTTAAAAGATAGAGCTCAAAATCAATGCATTGAAGATACAATGCGTTGATTTTGAGCTCTATCTTTTAAGAGACATGTATACATATATATATACAAAAACTCACCAGTGAGCTTTTTGCTAAGACTGTTAACAGATACTATATATTTTGTAAAATTTGTTTTATAAAAGTATATATTTAATATATATATATATATATATATATATATATATATATATATATATATATATAAACAATTGCAGCGTGGAAGGTGTTTATAAGCCATTTAAAATAACACACAAAATCCGTTAGATTCACTTCAACATTTAAATTTAATTTGTCAAAATATTTTCGTCGCTTTGAGACCGCGACCTGTTCACTGACAAAATACTGTGCTGCATCTGAGAAAGTAACAGTTAGTTCATGATATATACGTACGTGTGTATGTATGTATGTATGTATGTATCTATGTATCTATGTGCGTGTACATGTGTGCGCGTATGCATCTGTGTACATGCGTATGCATGTGTGCATGCCTATAGGCATATATGTATATATGTATGTATGTGAGTATGCACGTATGTACTTATGGATGTACGTGAGTAATGGGGGTAAGTGTGCAGACGTGTTTGTGTGTGTGTGTGTACATATGTATGTACATGTGAACGTATGTTTATGTACTGATATGTGCGTCAGTTCAAGTTGTATACATGACTGTTACTTTGTTGAAGGTTGTATATATGCACACATATACATATGCATATACACATATGTAAACACACACACACACATATAACCTTGCTTATACATATATATACAAGTACACACAATCATATTGACACTCACACACACTCACAAATATACGTATAATCTTAAAGTATACACGCATATACGCTTATCCATCACTATACCCATACATATATACACACACATACACACATACATATATACAAATATATATGACACTAATACAAGGATAACGGTTAAAATTCAAATATGCATTAAAAATTTTTTTAATTTTTATTTTACACACATAAACACCACACATAGATGTATCCACACATACTCACATCTACACACTCATACGCACATGCATGCACACACTCATATAGTCACATACACACATGTGCACACACACATACATCTACACACAGGCACATACATATCAAACTATATACGCTCATACGGTTATATATAATTACATATATGTATGTATTATGCATCTCAACATGTATGTATGGAAAGGAATTCCACATGTAAAAGAGAGAGAAGGGTGACTATAGAGGTGTACTCCCGAGTGGAATCTGGATGTTACCCCACTCGGATTTACGGTTGAGAGAGGGTTTGTACTCCTGTATACAGACAGCTTCAGTGACTTGTCTCAGCATTGCATCAGTGGGATGTTTGGATAAGATATTTAATTTAAGTCTCCCTAAGGAGCCCTTGTGGCAGTCTACAGCATACTGATAGATGGAGTTTAGTTTCTTTTCAATGTAGTTGTCCAGGTGTTCTTTGAACCTATCATCGATACTCCTAGAAGTCTCACCAATGTATGACTCTGGGTTAGTCGCGCAAGCTCCTTCTTGGCACTTGATCTGGTATACAGTGTTCTTGGTTTTGCAGTTCACGTGTGGGTTTGTAGAACATACTGCACAATTATTTTGACAGATGATTCTATCAAACGGATATGATCTACATAATTCAGATTTAATAGTCCTACCTGTCTTTTCTACAACTTTGATCTTAAGGCCAGTTGCGTGCAGGATATTCTTGAATGCCTTACTTAATATGTTCTTAGGTGTAGCATCAACAAACATCACACTGTGAAACTTCTTGTCATACCAAGTGTCGTTCTTATTTCTTTTGTTGGCGTCCCTCTCTAACCTATTCCAGAACTTGTTGTGGTATAGGAATTCCTTTCCATACATACATGTTGAGATGCATAATACATACATATATGTAATTATATATAACCGTATGAGCGTATATAGTTTGATATGTATGTGCGTGTGTGTAGATGTATGTGTGTGTGTGCACATGTGTGTATGTGTTGTGCGTTGTGTATGTGACTATATGAGTGTGTGCATGCATGTGCGTATGAGTGTGTAGATGTGAGTATGTGTAGATACATCTATGTGTGGTGTTTATGTGTGTAAAATAAAAATAAAAAATTTTTAATGCGTATTTGAATTTTAACCATTATCCTTGTATTAGTGTCATATATATTTGTATATATGTATGTGTGTATGTGTGTGTGTATATATGTATGGGTATAGGCATACACACATGCATACGCATGTACACAGATGCATACGCACATACATGTACATGCACATACATACATACATACATACATACATACAAATATACATACATACACACGTACGTATATATCATGAACTAACTGTTACTTTCTCAGATGCAGCACAGAATTTTGTCAGTGAACAGGTCGCGGTCTCAAAGCGACGAAAATATTTTGACAAATTAAATTTAAATGTTGAAGTGAATCTAACGGATTTTATGTGTTATTTTAAATGGCTTCTAAACACCTTCCACGCTGCAATTGTTTTCGTTCCAGCACACGATCTCAGATCAGGTCACTTGCTATGCAAGTACATCTCCGTAATATATATATATATATATATATATATATATATATATATATATATGCTGTAAAAGCGAGAGAGAAAGAGAGAGAGAGAGAGAGAGAGAGAGAGAGAAAGAGAGAGAGAGGGAGAGAGAGAGAGAGAGAGAGAGATACACACTTATACACTATCATGAAATAACTATTATCTTGATAAAATACAGTCTTTAAGTTCACAAGTCATTACTTCATACAACACAGACGGCTTTTAAAGGTACAGCATTCTTAGAGAACTAACGAACACTTTTACAGCAAACGATAAACGCCAAGTTGGTTCATATTAACGTGTAAAAGGAGATTTCCGTGACACAGGATCTTCTCATATTTTTGCATTATTTACAACACAGATAATATTAACTGTAAAGTTTCGTTAAATAATTTCCTATTAACTCATGAAATGTTAAGTAGAACACAACCATGCGTTGTTCTGATAACCAGGTTATATAACAAATTAACTATGGCGCCGGACAGTGTCATGTAATCGTGCAGGATAACTCTGCTTCTGGCGATGGTGGTAGAGGGGGCGTACAGAGTTTCTGCGAAAAGAGTCCGCCATTGAGAGTCAAGTGCCATTTGGACTGTATCAAACTGTATCAGTTGTATTCATTTAAAAATAGGGGAGAAGCGTTAACTCGACATTTTTGTTCACGTAAGAAAGAAGACTCATGTTTCAAGCTGTTCAAAGAAACTTGTAACAAAATAATGATTTGTTTTTTACATAATACAAGGTAAATTATAAAGTAGGATTTAACAGATTTCTTAAATCCAGGAGATCACTGGTATAAATTCACCAACTTCAGTGGAAGGCTAGTATAGTAATATGCAACGTTATCTTTATACGAACCAACGAGGAACAAAATTTGTCATCGTGAAGCAGCCATTTTACTATCCTAATGTATTCTCTAGTTGCACTGTTTTAGTTTCCTGTATAATTGTGATAAATGAAAAGCATTCACGAATTCAGATCTATCCATCATTGATTTTTTTGTTACGTGATAGCAGCTCGATGACATATAAAGATTATTCATGTCCGTAGCAAAAGTATTGCTGTTTGACACAAGCAGGATATCAACTAAAAAAACAAAACACTCTCAGGGGAATAAAAGAAATGGTTTTACAGTTTACTAGTTGACTACGATATATTTTATTTGATACAATTTAGTCATCGGATACATTGAACTCATCAACACATTATTTTCAGTTTCTTTCAGTAATAAATATGAATGAAATGAAATTCAAATCTGGCTGCTACTACATTATCAATTTATGCTAAAGACAAAAGCTCGCTCTATGTTCATGCGTGCCTATCTTGATATGTATGACCGAAATGAAAAAATTGAGACGTATTAATTGTATTTAAACACTTGGGTTATTTATTATACTGGCGTTATGTTTCGGTCACTCAGCTCCTGAAGTTACGGATTTATATTTTATCCCTGGTATTTTCTGTTCATCGAAGTGAACAAAAACTTTCATTATCTCATGAGTAAAGCTTTTTCGGGTGGCTGTTCAATGCCTTGTTAGTCATAAATGGCGGAGGGAAATTGTGCAGCCGCCTGTACCATCTATCTGTCTGTCTGTCTGTCTGTCTGTCTACATACGTTCGCACGTATGTACGCCTGCATGCGTGGTTAATAAGTGGTTAAGAATATCGCTTTGTAATCACGTAGTTTCGGATCCAGTCCCACTGCGCAGTACCTTTTTCATCACAGAGGGTTAACATTTTTACGTCAGTCCAAAAACTGTACCATCTGTTGAATTTTACTGATTCTTTCTAATATATTTATTAAGAAAAGGGTTACGAGCTGGTAGAATCGTTAACGCGATGAGCAAAGTGCTTAGCGGTATTTCGTCCGTTTACACGTTGTGTTCCGCCGAGGTCAGCATTACCTTTCATCCTTTCGGGGGTCGATAAAATCAGTACCAGTTGAACACTGGGGTCGATGTAATCGACTTAGCCCCTACCCCAACTTGCTGGCCTTGTGCCAAAATTTGAAACCAATATATTTATTAAGAATATTGCTCTTTATAACAGCTTGGAACCCAATATCTGCAACTAATTCATCAGGAATGTTGCCGTTTCAAAGATTAGCTCTAACATCAATCTTCTTAAGGTTTAATTATTGCAATGTTTGGAGCAAGAGACTTACAACTTCTCAACCGCAACCGTGTATTTTGTTCTTTTGCCAAGTGTATTTCTACCAATGTCTTCTAACCGTACCCACTTAACTTTTTCGACCCACCCAATACTTAATTAAGTGATTTACCTTCTAATACACTCACAGCAGTAATAAATTCCGCCTAGCGAACCGCACTTCTGGTACACTAGTTTCTCCACGAAACTTAAGTACTTCAGAATCCACACATTCATTTAATTCTTATTGAAACCAAGATTTTTAACTACACCACATTCTTCTGCCTGTCTCTCTGCCCGTCTATCTGTTTGTCTGTCTTTTTCTTTCATTTTCTCACCAAAATATTCTCTGCTCCTTATTCACCGTTCATTCTATCATCTTATCTATGGAATACCAACTTATTTGACCAATCTCCAAGCTATACTTCTGACTTTCCAAACAGCCTCAATTTTCGTATAGCCAAAGCAACTACCCGGATGGAAACAATAATTGGCAAGTGTCTCATATAATGCTTTAAATGTCTTTTTCTAAGTGTTTTAACCCATGAAGAACCCGATGACCGTCTCCCCTGACTCATACACTCAAAGTACAAGAGTCAGAGAGCAGTGTATATACCAGCAAAGTGACACTGGGGTAAAATATACAATACTCAGTATACCCATCATGACTACCCGTCTGATAAGGGTACACCAGGCACATGCATCACAACCATATGTGTACGACATGGTGGTCTTCTATGAAGATAAACAGCGCATGACCTCGCAGGAGGGGTCCAGTTAGAATTTTCTTCAGGTCGAGTAGCCCATCCCGCTCAAAAGGTCCTGGAATAAGGGTTGTTTAAGGATGTTGAGCAAAACACCCATGTTTCCAAAGGTGAATTATTCAAACCCCGAAGAATTCCTCTCAACACATGGCTATGATACTCCCCTGTGTTAACCCCAGAGTGGAGATCAAAATCTGAGTCACTGATTATATACTCGAACATGTGACGGAAAGTTTCTTTGAAATACGTAACATGAATTTGATGTTCCCTCGCGAACCCTTCATCGCGCTGATTTTTCTTTCCTCTATAAATATCAATCTCTCTGTTAATGCAAGCTATAGATTCATACTCTGAAGAGATAACTGTTCAATTATCCCGATGCTTTCATTAACATTCTCTGTCTACTGCAAACAGCAGTAGCTCATCGCAGTTTTAACTTTGAGAAACGGCCCCGCCTTCATAGTCACTTCTAGTATTTGATGACGGATGCAATATTTATAACATTGATGAAATTGACAAACAGGTACTAAGGAATGTCTAAATGTGTGACATGAGTTGTTAATATGGTTATAATTTTCCCTTTAAGGCAGCGAGCAGGCAGAATTGTTAGCACATCAGGCAATATGCCTAGAGTCATCTTATCCGTTTTCACGTTCTGAGTTTAAATTTCGCCGGAGTCGACTTTAAAAAATTCCTCACTTTGGGGTCGATAAAATTGCTGGCTTTGTGCCAAAATTTGAAACAAATATGATCATAATTTTGTTTTTAAAGCGGCCAGCTTGCAGAATCGTTGGCATGCCGGTCAAAATACTTAGCAACATTTCATCTGTTTCCATGCTCTGAGTCCAAATTCCGCCGAGGTCGACTTTGTCTTTCATCTTTTAGGGGTCGATAAAATAAGTATATACTAAGATATATTGATTAGTTATAGGATTCAGGAAACTAGAAATAGCTAGGTACAATAACATAGGGTTCACAGTGAGGTAAAACAACTATGAAAGTACAAGTGTTGGAAGGATACGGTAGGTATGTAAGTACCAAATCCAGTTAAAACCATACATCTAACTCAGGGCTTGTTCTTGGTGCGGCGTAGGTAGAAAAAGCATAAAATCAAACAAACAAACAAACAAACAAATAAACAGATAAGCAAGCAAACAAACGTGGTTTAAAATTCACGATGCAAGAATTTCAAATCGTTATATCCCCTTCAGCCACGGAAGCCGGAAAGTCAGCGTCTGCCTTTCCGGTCTCTGCTGCTGAAGACGAGAAGACCACTCCGAAATGCTTCTATCCTAAAATTTTAAACCCCCATTTGTTTTCTTTTTTATATTGTGATATATATATGTGTGTGTGTGTGTGTGTGTGTGTGTGTGTGTGTGTGTGTGTGTGTGTGTGTGTGTGTGTGTGTGTGTATACACACACACATATGTTAAGGAAATTGCATTTACGTTGCAAGTGTCTTGATCTGTGACGGTGTGTTAAAGCTAAGACGATTGCTGCGTGAAAGATACAAGTTAAACACTCAGAAACACACAAAGACTGTTAATTTCACTTAAACATTTACTGTTTGTAATATGGTATCAAAACTTTCGTTGCAGTGCAACAACGTAGTCAGTGGCCTTTCACAGTCCGAAATGGACGAAATCTGCATTAAAAAAAGAACAAAAAAAGAAAACTAATCAAAAATCGAAAGCAGAAACAAAAGCAACGAATAAACCCATCGATTAAATGTGACATAATTCAGTTATGTATACGACTACCACAGTCATTTAAATATACCATGTTGTTGTTGTTGTTGTTGGCACTCCGTCGGTTACGACGTCGAGGGTTCCAGTTGATCCGATCAACGGAACAGCCTGCTCGTGAAATTAACGTGCAAGTGGCTGAGCACTCCACAGACACGTGTACCCTTAACGTAGTTCTCGGGGATAATCAGCGTGACACAGTGTGACAAGGCTGACCCTTTGAATTACAGGCACAACAGAAACAGGAAGTAAGAGTGAGAGAAAGTTGTGGTGAAAGAGTACAGCAGGGTTTTCCACCATCCCCTGCCGGAGCCTCGTGTAGCTTTAGGTGTTTTCGCTCAATAAACACTCACAACGCCTGGTCTGGGAATCGAAACCGCGATCCTATGACCGCGAGTCCGCTGCCCTAACCACTGGGCCATTGCGCCTCCACAAATATACCATGAACATATGAAAACTGTCTCGAAGAAAACAAAAGCAAAGTACAATGCTATAAGGCTGAGCCATCATTTTAAACATGTGACTTTAACTACTGTATCAGTGCACGTATGTGTGTGTGTGTGTGTGTGTGTGTGTGTGTGTGTGTGTGTGTGTGCGTGCGTGTGTGCGTGTACAACCAAGACGGCGATACATCCGAATTCTCAAGACACAAAAACAAAACATGTTGAAGACATTAAACGTTTTCCATTAAATAGAAAAAAAAAAACTGTCAATAATTATGCTTCTTGAAATAACCATAGGAAACCAAAATATAATCCCTCTCTCTTTCTCTCTACATTTTCTCTCCCCTTCTTTCTCTTACACATACACGCGCACACGCATACACACGCACATATACATACACAAACCTAACTCGCATACACGATATCCATTTATCAATGACTTTCTGATCACATGACCTAGAAAACATGCCCTCTCTCTCTCTCTCTCTCTCTCTCTCTCTCTCTCTCTCTCTCTGTATGTGTATGTGTGTGCGTGTGTATAGACGTATATATGTATGTATGTATGTATAAAATATGATATTATACACACGTACACACACATATAGAGGCATATTATCCATATAACAACAGAAACTTAATAATAATAATAATAATATTAAGGAAATACAGCGACATGAAAATGTATAAATGGGAAACAGACCAGTTCTTTTTAATCAAATAAGTCTAAAGGAAAAGATGCTGAACACAGACACACACGCACTAACATGCACACTCATAGGCACACAAGCTTACATGCGTGCGTTTGTGTGCGAACTTGTGTGACTCTGTGATGTAAGTGTGTATAGATAAACTTATTGATTCCTGTGAAATATTTTGGAAATATCATTGGTAGTTTTCAGTACAAAAGAATAAAAACAACAGCGAAAATATTTTTGATACAAATTTGTTTTAATTTATGACAACATCAAGTTTAAGGGCGCTCATTAAAGCGAATGGGAATGATTTGCGAAATGTGTCTACATTTCCTCGATGCATATATTTCGTTAATGTATATATTTCGTTAATGTCAAGCAACGGTTATATAGTGCATGGTGTTAACTGTTATGTGATTTATCAACTCTCTCCGCCGACTGACACAAAATATCATATTTGTCTCTGTCAGTTGTTTGACTCTGGGCAAACAATAATACTGTGAACCTATCTGCACAACTGGACTGATGAAAAACGACAATCGGTGCCATCACAACATCTGCATCTGCTTATCGGTCCAACGGAAATCATCATATTTAACAACAGATTATTTCGACTTATTACTATCTACAAGAGATATCCGTTACGCGTGTTCGGTTTGATATATTGTGTTTGTAAATATATTGATATAACTTGAGATAAATTCGACGCTGTAGAAACACAAGAATGTCTACTGTAAAGGAACATGCTTATACACGTTCTCTGTCGTAATGTGGAGGAAGGGTAGACATTTTAGTGTTGGTGTTGTATGTTAGTGTTTATAGAAAAGCAATGACATCAGCTGTTGAGAGATTGCAATGGTGAAGAGGATTCTTGTCGAAGTATCGTTTTGATGATGGTAGTGCAGCTTCGACGTGTAACCCCGAGGAAAATCCTAACTGAACATAGACCTGTAATCAAAAATTATTCAGTTTCATTCCGTTTTTTTTTTGTTTTCTTTTTTATGAGTCTCTCAGATTATACTTCCAATGTGTGCTTCCTTTCTATAATCAGTAGGGTGTGAGTGAGAGCGATTTGGTTACTATTTCTAGCAAGTTGAACGACAACTTAGAAGCGACCGTCCTTGGTTTTTGCGCAGTGAAGATCATAATAGAAGTTTAGATTAGAATTATTTGAAACAACTTTAGTCGTAACTGATTCTGTTGTTCATATACTAAAACGGTAGTGACTGTAATGGTAGTAATAAAAGCAGTGGTGGTGGAGGTAATGATAGTGGTGGTGGTGGTGGTGGTGGTGGTGATGAAAAAGCTTTGAAAATGACGAGAGGCATGTCACGTAAAAATGATTAATAGTCAATAAATGAAGGGAACACCGTGTGATGTAAATGGAGGCACAGCACTAGTTACAACTTGATGTCACGTACAACTACAGGAAAACGGCCGAGCATTAAAGTTATTAAGAACAAAATGTGGTTGCCTCCTTTATCTTTCCATCCTTATTTATGAATTTATGCGTTTATTTATTTCGAATAAACAACACCTACTTACTGGAGATACACACGTTTTGTATTGTTAAAGTTTACAACAGGATTATACAGAATTACTATTTAACAGCCATTATTGAAAAATCGCTCTCAAGATATTTATGCTTCCAATAAACACACACTAAAACACACACACACTCACACACACACATGCAGATAGATAGATAGATAGATAGATAGATTCAAGCACATAGTCAAACAAAATGTAGAGTTCCAGCAATTATCCGCAAATGTTATTCGCCCACTTATCAGCTGATATTGGATCATAGGTTTCCCATGTTAAATATATTTTCATTTTTAATGGACTTATCACATGCTCTTGCTGAGCAAACATATGTCATTCTCAAGGCAAAATACCATATTATATACATACGTGTTACGTATGTACAACCTCAGACATTTATGAACGAATATAAATGTACACACACACACACACACACACACACACACACACACACACACACACACACACACACACACACACACACACACACACACACACACACACACACAACACATATCTGAAATCATATTTAATGTTTATAACATATCAACATGTTTAAAATATATTTAGACTTTCAACAATTTCATGATATTAAGCTTATATAATATTAAGGTTATATAGCCCTAAATATATTTGGTAAGCCACATGACAACTGTCCACAACCAATTCAAGAAACGGCTCGGGCTCTCTTTTCATGGAACCATAACTAAGACATTCTTCGAAATGTTTGAGGAACAGTCGCATCGATGTGAATACCAATTCGTTTCTTCTTTTACTGTTTCAGGCTTTTGAATGTGGCCAAGCTGAGATATTGCCTCGAAAGGCATTTATCCATTATGTGGAAACTGAGAAGTCAATGCCAAAGGTATCTTCAACCCATCGAATTTTGTTCGGCTACCACATGCACCGCCACATAGACACACAGACATACCCCACCACACACACACACACACACATATCCGACGGGCTTCTACGTGTTCTGTCCATCGTACTTCACTGATGCATCATTAGTAGCAGTCACTTACGCAATATTGTTCTCTACAAAGGCAGCGAGCTGGCAGAAACGTTAGCACGCCGGGCGAAATGCTTAGCGGTATTTCGTCTGTCGTTACGTTCTGAGTTCAAATTCCGCCGAGGTCGACTTTGCCTTTCATCCTTTCGGAGTCGATAAATTAAGTACCAGTTGCGTACTGGGATCAATCTAATCGCCTGGCCCCCTGCCCCAAAATTTCTGGCCTTGTGCCTAGAGTAGAAAAGAATATTGTTCTCTACAATAAATATACTTCCTTGTAGCGAACTGTTTCTTTAATTATGCTTTATGCCAGTGTTTATCGACTACGTGACACCTGGTGGTCCATATAAGATTCTGAGGGAAGGGAGTCCACGCAAGCAAAATAATAAATTGGGGACCTGCAGTAGTATTTTAAGGATTCATGAAAAAAAAAATTGCTTTAGATGTATCTATTGCAAGAAACAGCCACGCTTCTTTCTCTAACGTTTTACCTAGTTTAACGTTTCTGGCCACTAAAATATGTTCTCTCAGTGACTGTTATTGCAAACCTACTAAAGTGAATATGTGAAAAACAAAACAGGAATTTCGAAAGAAGTATCGAATGGCTATGGGGGGTCCACCAGATTAAAATAGTAATCAAAAGAGTCGACAGGTAAAGAACGGCTGAAAACCACTGCTCTGTGCGATGCCGTATAAACGTATAAATAAATCTATATGGCATGGTTCCCATGCCATCATCTATCCTAACTTTGTATGATTACAGTTCAATGAAGAGATCTTCATCACGCATTATTTTTACATAACCCTGTGATTACTTCTGTGACAGTTAATGGGTCTAATAAGGTAATGAGTCAGTTAATGACTTTGAATATAACGAGGCACAAATGGAACCTAATGAATTTTTTCTCCATTAGTTGGGTTCCTTGTCGTCAAACTGATCCACTCTTGAATCTACGCTTTAGCTAAAAGCAAAAGCTGTCGCAGACTAAAATTGCATTCACATCCAGGATGTTTTATAGAAATACTTGCACTTCTTTTAATCGACCTCAGAAGAATGAAAACCGACCTTGCCGCGCTTAGAACTCAGAACATAAAGGGTTGTAATTAAATACCAAAATTAATTTCTCTGATAGCTCTGAGAATGTAACATCTATTGATTTTAATACCGTTGTTTTTGTTGTTATTGTTTCGCTCCAGATCAGCGGTAATGGACCAAAACTATGGTCAGAAGCCTTTGTTTAAGGTGTTATTGGAAAATGTGGAGGCGCAATGGCCCAGTGGTTAGGGCAGCGGACTCGCGATCATAGGATCGCGGTTTCGATTCCCAGACCAGGCGTTGTGAGTGTTTATTGAGCGAAAACACCTAAAGCTCCACGAGGCTCCGGCAGGGGATGGTGACGAACCCTGCTGTACTCTTCCACCACAACTCTCTCTCACTCTTACTTCCTGTTGTGCTTGTAATTCAAAGGGTCAGCCTTGTCACACTGTGTCACGCTGAATATCCCCGAGAACTACGTTAAGGGTACACGTTTCTGTGGAGTGCTCAGCCACTTGCACGTTAATTTTACGAGCAGGCTGTTCCGTTGATCGGATCAACTGGAACCCTCGACGTCGTAAGCGACGGAGTGCCAACAGCAACAATATTGTAAAATAACCACTTTTGAAAGACTTGAGGAAGATTAAGCAACTATTTCTAGCAGATGAAGCAACAACGAAGCTCTTCCCACTCTAAGTTATATACAATTTGTTAAATAAATCATTAAATTCTTTCTTTTTTTCTTTTCTTTTACAAGCATAAGTGACGATAGACTGTGTTAATTTCATAAGAAACCCAACAGAAATGTTATAAGAAAGTGCTCACACATAGCTCGGTTTTCTAGCCTGATATAAATGCTGGTTGAGATATATATTATCTCTCCCTAATCTCTTCAGAATGTAGAGCTCATGATTTGGATAAGCCGAAAGCAGAACAAGCAAATGTATTTCAGTAAACAAGATAGAGCTGCTTTCACTGCAACAAAATAAATTATCGGGGGCAGAGTTGGTTTAAACCGATGTCAAATATGACTTGGCAGCTGGAGTGGATATATATTGCATAGAGAAATACACGCACCCATACATACACACACGTATATACACGCGCGTGCACACACATTTATATATACCTATATACATACATATATATACGTATAGATATGCACATATACAAATACACAAGCGTTTTATACACACACACACACACACATATATATGTATATATATATACAATCCGAGAAAGGGAGAAAGATAGGGTGCAAAAGGGGAGGGAATGAGAGCAATAGACGTACTGTCATTTTAATTTTGCTGCCATTTTCACATTTTGTTTGATTGCCCCCCCACTGCATCATACAGAATATAAACATACACATTGGAAATTATTATGTGTGTGTGTATATATGTATATATGTGAGTATATATATATATATATATATATATATATATATACACACACACATAAACACACACACATATATATATAAACATATATATACGTGCAACATATATATATCTATTTTACTCTTCTACTCTTTTACTTGTTTCAGTCTTTTGACTGTGGCCATGCTGGAGCACCGCCTTCAGTCGAGCAAATCGACCCCAGAACTTATTCTTTGGAAGCCTAGTACTTATTCTATCGGTCTCTTTTGCCGAACCGCTAAGTTACGGGGACATAAACGCACTAGCATCGGTTGTCAAGCGATGTTGGGGGGACAAACACAGACATACAAACACATACACACATACATATATATATACATATATACGACAGGCTTCTTTCAGTTTCCGTCTACCAAATCCACTCACAAAGCTTTGGTCGGCCCGAGGCTATAGTAGAAGGCACATGCCTAAGATGCCACGCAGTGGGACTGAACCCGGGACCATGTGGTTGGTAAGCAAGCTACTTTATTTCATTTCAATTTGCCATAAAGGCAGTACACAGAGAGTAGCTACGGGCTGGACAAAAACATTAATGAGATGAAATGGATGATAAATATGATGGTATAATGAGAGAAGGCAAAAGCCACCTGCCGAACTTTGCTTCTCTATAACACTGTTCTTTATAAAATTAAATTTTCACATTGAGGCTATGAACCTCGTACCTAAAAAGTCATAAATTAAGGCATTTGCCTCTTACGATTTTTCATTACACAATATGAGGCACTCGTCCTCTTAGGTTTTTTCGCCCGATATAGCCTTCGCTTCTCTCAAGCAAAACGATGGGTCTGGGTCGGGCCACTTTTCAATACTGAATTCGCCGAGGGGGAAGGAATTCACCAACGCACTTAAGTGCCTACTCGACACGACCGCCGCAGACACCTGCGGAGGCCAGTCCGGATCCTCAGTACAGTTGAGGACTCCCTCTCTCTGACGCTTCCTTTTATTCACAAATTTCTGCAGGGCCCCTCCCTTTCGGAATAGGATTAGCCGATCCTTTTCCTCACAGGGTGAGCCCACAGCTTCTACTGTCGGCGGCACAATTCCCGCCGACCTGCTTTCCTCCGTTGGTGGCACAATTCCCCCCAAAAGAGTGTCGGAAAACGCCGACGGTGCACTATCGAGCACCGGCCGTGCCTCGTTCTTTTTTTTCTTTTTCTTTGGGGCCACTGGAGTAGGGCGTACTTCCGCCTTTGCCGGAAGGTCCTCCTCCAACCCCACGATTTTCGGTGGCCAACCATTGTTGCCCACCTTCTTCCTTTTTTTCCCTTTTTTCGAGGAGGTTTCCACCTCCTCGACTTCCTCCGTCTCTCCCTCCACTGGGGGAGCGGGGGTAACAACATTTGTTAACTGTTCCAGGACTTTACTCTGGTCCTGGGGACAGTCTTTCTTGATATGACCGGGCTTCAGACACCGGTGGCACTTGGGTTGACGTCCCTCAAGAAATACCGGATATTTCTGGCCGGCCATCCTCAAGAAATCCGGAAATACCAGATCCCTGGCTGATTGGGTCCACAAGGTCAAAACCGCTTTTGCCCCAACCCAATCAGCTGTAGGTAAAATTTTCACATTTAAGAGCTTTGCTCCACTGCCACCCAGACCCCGTCGGATAGTATCTTCTATCCAATTAGGTTCTATACCGAGTGGCAGCCCACAAATCCAAGCCCTAGTTAATTTCTTCCCACAGTATGTGGGAAGAAACAGGGTTTTTTCCCCTTCTAAGGGCTGGCTCGCAAGCTTGCGAGCCACCTCAGGTGTGTCAAATAGCAACCAAACCGTCGCATATTTTACACCCCTTGCCATAAACTTAATAGTTGGTAGATATTCTGCCAACTCTTTTTCGATTTCAATTTTGGGAAAGACCGTAATGGTGTCGAGTAACCTAGAGTAGGTCCGTAACACCACCTTTCTTTCCCTGAAATCATTTAACCACTTCGTGGGTGGGATAATCTCCCACTCCACAGTAGTGGCCTTATTTTTCTTTATGTTCTCTGCCATGATAAAAATGTCCACATAAAATTTAAAAATTAAACAACGAAAAATTTTAAAAACAGGCAAAAAGAGAAAACAATTAAAAAAAGCGGAAGAAATAAAATAAACAGTTCGTACTAAAAAAGTTCATAAAAGGAGAAAGGAAATACAACAGTTCAGAAAGAATAAATAAAATATAAAGTTCCAGGCAGAATAACAAATTTTCAGGCCACAACGGTACTCCGGCCCGATTTGATCCCGGCTCCGCTGCAGTCGTCACTTTGCTGGTAAAAATTAAATCCTTTGCGTAGTTCCACATGGTGTAGTTCAAAGCAAGAGGAAGACTTTTCTTCAAGTTTGTTAGCTTTCGGGGCTTGGTTTGAGAGCAATGAATTCCTTTTCTGTTTTAAGCAAGGTTCACAATATTTTTTTGTAGTTTTCAAACCGTGACTTAAAGACAACAAACTTTTACAAACTAAGTTCACAATTTTGGGAGGAGCGATACCTCCAAAACACTCTTCTCACCGCTAAGTGAAACATTAAGCACAACCACAGGAAGACAAATGCGTGGAATTCAGTGGAGATTTCTTGTTCGACATAAATATAAATAAACACAAGCAACAAACCCCCACTGAAGGCCAAAAACCAGTAACGGTTTCCCCGTGTGGGGGAGGCCTGCACGATGGCCGAAGCAGGAAGAGTCAGTCCTACACAGGAAAAGGAAGAAATAAGTGTGGAACAGTTGATGGAAAGAAACTGGCCAACATTGGCGAAAAATAACAACGAAGCAGGGAGTCTGAAAGTAGTAAAAGACAAGGAAGAATCTGGAAAAAGTGTGAATTTTGCAGCGGTCGTTGGTGACAAGAAACGAACTATCAACATCGGGAATGCCGAGAGGCATAAGAATATGACGAAGAGAGAGGGTCATGGTGTTGTTGCAACCCCTCCCGAAAGTTTCATAGAAAGAACACAAAGGAAAACGTTAATATTTAAAACATATAGTAAAAAAGCGAAAAAAATTGAATTCGTAGCGGAGGCTGAAATCGAAAAGTGCCTAAAATCATTGTTTAACAAAATTACGTACATAACCAGAGGCAAGCGCTATGCTACGGTAGAGGTGAGAATGGAGTCAGAGGAAGCTGCCCGACTCCATTCTGTGGAGCCTCTGGAAACAGAAAATGTGGTTCTCCTACCACTGTACATAGGTAGGAGAACATCACAAATAATAATTGCAAACATTCCCCCTGAAATTGACCCAGAGTGGTTCGTCGCGGCAACGACTATGGGCCTGGAAGATAAGATCACAATTCTAGAAGCAATTGTGACTGAACCAAAGCTGAGATTCGGCCAGACCCTAAAAATGACTATTCAAGCAGAACAGGCCACACTGGAAGAAATAATTGAAAGCTTTGAGGTTGGGGGCACACGACTAGTCGTGTCAGTGGATGGCCGCAAACCTCGTTGCTTCCAGTGTGGCAAGAAGGGTCACCTCAGGGCGAACTGCAGCCAGAAGAAGGACGATGGAAAGACTAACCAGGAGAATACAGAAGGGAAAAAGAAGGAAACTGGAGACGAAGAGAAGAAAAATGGAGAAGAAAGGAAGGAAACAGAAGAGGAAAAAAATCCAGAGGTGGTGGAGCAAACACCGGTGCCATTGGAAAAGGTTGGATAGGGTTGGACGATGGTGTCCAACAAAAGAAAACAACCTTCCCCAATGAAAGAAAAGGAAGAAGAAAAGAAAAAAACAAAAAAAAAAGTGAATCAAAAGTAAAAGACAGTGTCTATATGGTGCTTCGAACCTCAAACAGAGAGCTAATGAACCACCTGGCAACTATAAAGGATAGAGTTCAAAAAAGGAAAAGCTGTGTATAAAACAACGAGAAAAATGTTTAGCGTTCTCAGCAATACCTATAGGAGAGACATAGGGGTGCCAAGGTTGGATTACGTACCTACCACGTCGGAGAATTTTTTACCTCCGACTCCACAGGCCCCAGATGGGGTGGAAAAAGCGGGGATTCCCCCCCCCCCCAGATACTGATTAAGGTAAGACATTATGGCTGTTCGAATTGGTTGTTTAAATGTACGCGGCCTGTTGTCGAGCTGGAAGCAGGAGCGCTTCTTAAATGACATCGGGTCGCGAAATTTAGATGTGATTGCTGCCACAGAAGCCCGGATAAGCAGGCCAAGAGATCTGCTCCCCCTCTTGGAAGGCTACGAGAGATACGTCTCTCCATGTCGGCCGGGAGGTGGGGGTGGGGTGTTGGTTTTAATAAAAAGAGACCGGGTTCCTGAGGTAAAGTCTAAATGTTTCCTCATTACAGTAGCAGTAGCGAAAGAGGTGGTGTGGAAGACTAGAATGGAAGGGAACAAGACGGGCATTTTCATCTCTAGTCAAGGTCTGGTGAGATATTTTTCTCTTCATTTGAAAAGAAAAATACGACTGGAGAGAAAGTGTTTGTCGGAGAAAATGTTTCAATCAAGATGGAAATATGTCGCTCGAGAGTTGCGAGTGAAAAAGTCCAATTGAATACGCCATAGGTGTCTTCGAAAGTGTCAGTGGTGGGATGGGGCTTGTGGGGTCGGAGCGTAACCCAGTCCCCCACTTCATCTGTCTATATTGTTTTGTGTGTTGTTTGTTGTAAACATTCGATTTTCGATTTTATTATATTTTTAATTGTTTCATATTCTTGTAACCCCATACGTGTTATCTGACCCCAATCAGATGTTTTGTCCCTTTCTATGTTTGGCCCCTCGTGGGTAATAAAGAGATATGAGTCCTAAAAACCAGTAACGGTCTCCCCGTGTAGGGAGGCCTGCACGATGGCCGAAGCAGGAAGAGTCAGTCCTACACAGGAAAAGGAAGAAATATGTGTGGAACAGTTGATGGAAAGAGATTGGCCAACATGGGCGAAAAAGAATAACGAAGGAAATATGAAAATAGTAAATGACAAGGAAGAATCTGGAAAAAGGGTTGATTTTGCAGCAGTCGCTGGTGACAAGAAGCGAACTGTCAACATCGGGAATGCCGAGAGGCATAAGAGTATGATGAAGAGAGAAAGTCATGGTGTTGTTGCAACCCCTCCCGAAAGTTTCATAGAAAGAACACAAAGGAAAACGTTAATATTTAAAACATATAGTAAAAAAGCGAAAAAAATTGAATACGTATCGGAGGCTGAGATCGAAAAATGCCTAACATCATTGTTCAACAAAATTACTTACATAACCAGAGGCAAGCGCTATGCTACGGTAGAGGTGAGAATAGAGTCAGAGGAAGCTGCCCGACTCCATTCTGTGGAGCTTCTGGAAACAAAAAATGTGGTTCTCCTACCACTGTACATGGGTAGGAGAACATCACAAATAACAATTGGAAGCATTCCCCCTGAAGTTGACCCAGAGTGGTTAGTCGCTGCAACGACAATATGCCTGGAAGATAAGATCACAATTCTAGACGCAATTGTGACTGAACCAAAGCTGAGATTCGGCCAGGCTCTAAAAATGACTATTCAAGCAGAACAGGCCACACTGGAAGAAATAATTGAAAGCTTTGAGGTTGGGGGCACACGACTAGTCGTGTCAGTGGATGGCCGCAAACCTCGTTGCTTCCAGTGTGGCAAGAAGGGTCACCTCAGGGCGAACTGCAGCCAGAAGAAGGACGATGGAAAGACTAACCAGGAGGATACAGAAGCGAAAAAGAAGGAAACTGGAGACGAAGGGAAGAAAAATGGAGAAGAAAGGAAGGAAACAGAAGAAGAGGAAAAAAATCCAGAGATGGTGGAACAAACACCGGTGCCAGTGGAAAAGGTTGGAGAGGGTTGGACTATTGTGTCCAACAAAAGAAAACAACCCTCCCCAACGAAAGAAAAGGAAGAAGAAAAGAAAAAAAAACAAAAAAAAAGTGAACCAAAAGTAAAAGACAGTGTCTATATGGTGGTTCGAACCTCAAACAAAGAGCTAATGAACCACCTAGCAACTATCGACAAAGAAAAAGTGAAAAGGATAGAGTTCAGAAAAGGAAAAGCTGTGTATAAAACAACGAGAAAAAGGTTTAACGTTCTCAGCAATACCTATAGGAGAGACATAGGGGTGCCAAGGTTGGATTACGTACCTACCATGTCGGAGAATTTTTTACCTCCGACTCCACAGGCCCCAGATGGGGTGGAAAAGGCGGGGATTCCCCCCCCCCCCCGCCAGATACTGATTAAGGTAAGACATTTATGGCTGTTCGAATTGGTGGTTTAAACGTACGCGGCCTGTTGTCGAGCTGGAAGCAGGAGCACTTCCTAAAGGACATCAGGTCGCGAAATTTAGATGTGATTGCTGCCACAGAAGTCCGGATAAGCAGGCCAAGAGATCTGCTCCCCCTCTTGAACGGTTACGAGAGATACGTCTCTCCATGTCGGGCGGGAGGTTTTGGTGGGGTGTTGGTCTTAATAAAAAGAGACCGGGTTACTGAGGTAAAGTCTATTTTTATTGATCCAGGAGGCAGGCTGGTCGTCCTGGATTTGACATTTGGTTGTGTTCGCAATAAACTTGCAAGACATGGAACGCAGATATCACCGACCTGTCCAAGATACGGGCGGGATAGGGAAACCGTCTCGCACGCTATTGTACGGTGTCCGGAGGTCTCTGAAATGTGGGTTTACGTGGAACACCTAATGTCAAGTGGAGGAAGAGTACAGTTGTCGGCTGAGTCAATTATAAAAATTGACCCGCCAAGTTTGTTATCAAACGAAGGTAAGAAATGTTTCCTCATTACAGAAGCAGTAGCGAAAGAGGTTGTGTGGAAGACTAGAATGGACGGGAACAAGACGGGCATTTTCATCTCTAGTCAAGGTCTGGTGAGATATTTTTCTTCTCATTTGAAAAGAAAAATACGACTGGAGAGAAAGTGTTTGTCGGAGAAAATGTTTCAATCAAGATGGAAATATGTCGCTCGAGAGTTGCGAGTGAAAAAGTCTAATTGAATACGCCATAGGTGTCTTCGAAAGTGTCAGTGGTGGGATGGGGCTTGTGGGGTCTGAGCGTAACCCAGTCCCCCACTTCATCTGTCTATATTGTTTTGTGTGTTGTTTGTTGTAAACATTCGATTTTCGATTTTATTATATTTTTAATTGTTTCATATTTTTGTAACCCCATACGTGTTATCTGACCCCAATCAGATGTTTTGTCCCTTTCTATGTTTGGCCCCTAGTGGGTAATAAAGAGATATAAATCCAAAAAAACACAAAAGTCTTACCTGTAGTTGCACGTCAAAATTCACGACGCTGGCATTCAGCGGAGCGAGAAGAAAAACACGTCCTTTCGGTAAGCTAGCTACTTACCACACAGCCACTCCTACGCCTATATATATATATATATATATTTATATATATATATATATATAATTTATTTATTTATTTATTTATGCGCCCTTTTAAAACCTAGTCAGGCTCATGGGCCCGGTTTCCCAGTTTCTATGGCGTATGTGTTCCCTCCCCCCAGCTAGACGGGACGCCAGTCCATCGCAGCTTTACTCAAGATACAGGAAGAAAGACTGACAGAAAGTTGGGTCGAAATAGTACAACAGGGGTCGCCACCACCCTCTGCCGGAGCGTCGTGGAGCTTTAGGTGTTTTCGCTCAATAAACACACAACGGCCGGACATGTGTTTGTGCTCTAATTACTGAAGAGCTATAGAGAAAGTAAAATATATTTTGTCGAACTAACGATTATCGGTTAAATGTTTATATATGTCTGTATGTGTGTTGTGTACGTACGCATTTGTATATATGCAAGAAGAAAGTGATTAAAAAATCCTGGCAGATATCAATATATACATTTACACAGACACAAACGTACACACACTCAAACACACACACATAGTGTAGAAACAGTTGGTATATCTTTGTATACTACCTCAGACTGGCCGATTCGATTTCGTCAAGCCACAACTTCGAAATACGAAGCTGTCGCTTTCTGGGCGATTTCATTTCGCCTAGCTGCTTACATTTATTGTGTTTTTTTTGTAAAGGGGATTTTTTTCTGGAAAAAGAAACTGCAATCCCTGCAGGTTTTTCAATGATACAGGTACGTTAACTATATATATATATATATATATATATATGTGTATATATATATATATATATATGTATGTATGTAAACTCATACAGACATGGGGTAAAAATTAATAATTAATTGATAATTAGTAATTTGACCAAGTAGTTCGGTGTGTTAAAAACCATTATCGGTAAATATATAAACACAATTTAAAATTTAGGGTTCAGCAAGTTTGCAGGTATTACTGTTTTTGGGAGTCGTATTTTAGTAGAGAAATAGTAGTTTTGGCTGTTATATATGTATGTATGTATGTATGTATGTATTTGTGTACATGTATATGTGCACGCGCGCGTGCATGTGTATGCATATATGCATACATATATTCTTTTATTCTTTTACTTTTTTACTTGTTTCAGTCATTTGACTGCGGCCATGCTGGAACACCGTCTTTAGTCGAACAAATCGACCCCAGGGCTTATTCTTTGTAAGCCAAGAACTTATTCTATCGGTTTCTTTTGCCGAACTGCTAGGTTATGGGTATGTAAACACGCCAACATCGGTTGTAAAGTTATGGTGGGGGGACAAATACAGACACACAAATACGTACATACACACACATACATACATACATACATACATACATACATACATACACACACACATATATATATATATATATATATATATATATATATATAGTCTGTTAAAGACTGTCATACCGGCCATGACGAAGGGAAATAGCCCTGAAACTCGAGTCGCCTTTATATATATATATTTATATATTTATATATTTGATCCTTTATATTGAACACTCAATATTTCATCTACATTCAATACTTTATTTCATGGTGCCATCCATTTTTATTTTATTTTATATTATATATTGTATATTATATTATATATTGTATATTCCATATTCTATACCCCACATTAGTTCTGCAGGAATATAAATAAAACATAAAAAACAGACAGTGTTGGAACTCTTTTAAGCAAAATAATATATTCCTCTATACACAATCATACAAAAAAATCCACCCTTTTTTTGTATTTATTTTTACTCGCATATATATATGTACGACTGGCTTCTTTCAGTTTCTGTCTACGAAATCCACTCAGAAGGCTTTGGTCAGTCCGAGGGTGTAGTAGATGACACTTACCCAAGATGCCACGCAGGGGGACTGAACCTGGAACCGTATGGTTGGGAAGCGAGCTTCTTACCACACAGCCACTTAGTTAATATGAACTGTCTTAAAACGGCAAAATACATTGCAGAGTGTACACAAAAGTCTTTAAAAAGAATTAACAGTCATGGTCGGAATGTCTGATCTATGATGAAACAACAACAAATAATACAGCCTATCGATTTGATACTTATAAGGTTAACATTAATTGAGGAGAGAGATAGGCAGAAGCTTCTTTATGGAGATTCTCCCAGGACTGCAAGGAAAAATTAGAATACTTCACTGCAATCCTGGATTAATGCTTCAAAGAACTATATAGAGAGCCTCGTACTTGACTCCTCCTTTGATTAATCGACCCTAGAAGAATGAAAGGAAATGTTAACTGCGACAAGATTTGAACTGACAACTTAGAAAGAGACAAATAACAACGTAACCCCGGTCGTATTCGAACTGACGATTATTCAATACAAATTCTGTTCCAATGCCTTCATATCTATATCGAGATGTAAACATAATTTATTACACTTGCATTTTATTTCATTATCAAAATATTCAAATAATAATAAAAAAAAAAATTGACGTCATTTTCGATAGTAGGAGCACACTAGTACACACACACACACACACACACACACACGCACACTCACTCGCACACACACACACACACACACACACACACACACACACATATACATATAGATACACTAATATATACATACAGTAGTGTATGTATGTTGTATATATCTATGTTGCTACTACATTAAATGTGTTCCAAACTTTATATTCATAAAATATTATCATAAAAATGCTCTTTGTGTTGCAAAGACTCTATATTGACTGATTCTAGATATGCAATTGTCTGGGGTGTTAGAATAAATAAAACTCGTTTGTCTATTTCTTCTCAAAAGAATATACGAATCCTTGGAGAATAAACGCTGTCCTCTTTCTGATTAACTCAGTGACGAGAACGTTGATACAGAAACAGAACTTCTAACATAATAATTATTCCTATTCAACCAGATGGAAATAATGTGTATTTACTCAACAAACCCCTATGAATATTTATATGTAGATTTAGTCAGTATTTAAATGCAGTTCATATATCATAATAGTGGCTTTAAGAAATACAGTCACAATGATAAAGAGCAGTCAAGCAAACGTATGTAGAGGAAAACTAGGGATTTAGTGTACTCGGAGAAGAGTTACAGGAAATCCAGTACATTTACGTAGTCTATATTCTATACAGTTGTGCTCTAATAAAATCCTCCCGGAGTCATATGATCAGGAGGCATTTTAGATTTTACTTCTAAATTCTCAGTACAAGTAAGGTCGAGACACTGAATTTGTGAGGCTCATTACTGAAGAAAGGGCCCCAAAACTGGAGCAGTTTTAGACACAGTTACGTCATGATCAAGCCGTAGCAACCTGGTCTTTTTTTTTTTTTGCATATCAGGTATTGTACTGTTCAATGTAGTCTTCTTTATCTAAGCTGGAAACTTGGTTGTTATTTCTAGCAAGTCGAATGACTGACAACTTAGAGGTTTCTCATCGTCTGGGAAGTAGGGGGGATTATTTTGGTACCTGAAATCTAATTATAGCTCTTTACTTTCCTATGCTTCCCTTTAGTTTCTAAGGCAGTCTTCAGCAAGTAGATCTGTATTCAAAGCTGCTCTGGTCGTTACCATCATGAGTGTGTTGACCATAAGGTAGTTTAGGAAACTAACTTTTTCATTTGATTTTATCACTCGAAAAGGAAGAGGATGCGAATAATGAGTTGTCTCTTTTTCGATCTCTACAACAAGCGCAGCTGGATGCCAATGATCGTTGGCACACTTCTTAAATTCAGTAATCACTGCGGCCTGAGTTACGAACTGAGGAAGAAGTGAATATGGAATTATACACCACTTGGCAAGGAATATATATATATATATATCGTTCGTAAATCATAAATCCGAAAGAGAAGTACACTCTAAGTTATAGACACACACACACAAACACACACACACATGCACGCACACATGCACGCACACACACATGTATATACGACGGGATTCCACACCGTTTCTGTCTAACAAATTCAATTACAAGATATTGGCCGGCTTAGGGCTCTAATAGAAAACATTTCCCGTGGGCACCGCGCAATGGGACAGAACCCAAAATCACGGGGCTGCAAAGCGAGCTTCGTAAACCACTTAAACCACTTCGCCTGAGTGCACTGAGTGCATATCAAAATGCGTCGTGTAATCAGAATTTTGAATAAGATTAAGAAAAATAAAATGTAAATTTTCTTAAATTGTTTAAATGATTAGATTTTAATTTAGTGAGAACCGGAAATAGAGAACGGAATCTGTGTAAAAATGAAAGCTTGTAAATAATCAAAACTGTTTGAATCTCTAATTTATAAATTAAATAATTATGAATTATGTTACAATATTGTTCTCATACATTGTAAAAATGTAGGTTATTTCCGTTAACATGAAAGTGTATTTACTCGTAAGACATGGATTAACCACAACTTAAGTTATGTGAGAGATCTGATTGGTTGATGGGAGTCCTTGCCAATCAAATGGGCTAGTTTTCGTTAGAAGGACATTTGTTAATAATTGATCAAATATTATGGCTCAGTTACTTTACTAAACTGTTTGACTTAGTAATTAAATTTCTTATTACTAAAATAATTCTGGAGCCAAAAAGGATTAAATATTTTCGTACATTTATTTCTGTTAATTGGTTAATAACCAAAGAAACGTGAAGGGGTTGACAGTCAAAGTTTCTACTTAAAAACTAAAAATAGTATCGCATTATTTTGTGGTCAAGACGGATTTACCACAAAATATTTCGATATAAGTAAATTTCCATTTGTAGTCTTGAGCAACATTTGCTGAAATGGCGAAATTTAAAAATAAAGAAAAGAAAAAAGATAAAAAGCTTCGAAAGGGAAAATATAAAACAAAAACACAAAGCTGGTAAAACAAAAATGAAAACGCTCATATTTGTGCGTACGTATGAATGTATGTTGTTAAAATAAATTAATAATTAAATGAAATTGTGCCTATTCATAAAGTATAAACAATATACAGAAGATATTAAAAATTGATTAGTGATAAGAATATTTTTTTTTAAATCAGTTTTATTCTATACGTCATGGATACTTATGAACATCACTGTACATGGGTGAATGCGGGTGTCTGTGTGCGTTTGTGTGTGTTTGCGTGCGTATATGTGAAGGTTTTTCGGCATTGATTATAATCAATGCCAATGATGTAACTGTTAGATTTCAGTGAGAAACTAAACGAGGGTGCGGGGTGGGGGGAAATGAGGGAAGGAAGAGGAGAGGCCATTCATCATTGCAATTTCAGTCCGAAATTTGGTAAAGTCAGTTGCACTAAACAGATCTCGCTGCAACTAACGCTTGTGCTGTCTATTTAGAAGATAAATCTCAGCCTTATGGCCAACATCAAGAATTTACCGACGATGAAGTATCATCTTTTCACGGCTAATTTGTTTAGCGGAGTTCAACAACAAATTTACAGTATGTCTGCTCCTTCCCACCAATCCCAAACTTCTTCCCAAATCTTTCTCTGTCCTTCTCTCTCTCTCTCCCCCCTCTCTCTCTCCATATAGTTTAAAGCGAACAGCGTTGCTGCAAAACACTATTCGTTGTATAAGCAAGCCATTCATTATTTAACTCAAATCTGGAATGTGAAATGTGAATGTATCTCAATCATGTTGCCATATGGAGAATTTCTCAAATTGAGAGAAAGAATTTTTAAATGTATGATTGAATTCCACTAGCATTTACCTATTATTTATAGTTTCTAGTAAATATATTAACATAATACATATAATATATTACTTATATTGAAAACGCAACTGCATTCTGTTTTTTTCTTTATCAAGGCTTTTTTAAATGTTTGTATGAGTTTCTTGAGAACAGTAATGTTTCCAAGTTCATGATCAACATTGCCTAATATTCACGACCTCAACTTCTGGATAAAGTTTTGTTGGCGTGTGTTGCTGGCTCTTAAAAGTAGTCAAGTCCGATTAAAGTCGTACAGACATTACCACTGGAGTTTAATTTAGAGTTACATGTCGTCTGTCAGGTATTTGCAATTGCTCCTTCTTGTAAATGCATAGTGAGTTGGCGGGTGAATGTTGTATTGGTATGGCCAGTTGGAATCATAAAATTTATAAATTTCCTGTTTCATGTTTGCAATTAAATTTGCAAACCACATTGGTCGTTAGTAGCTTGCTTACAGTTATACATGGTTGTGGTTTGTTATTAGTAGAATTTTAATGTTAGTGTACTTGTAGTGTAATGTTAATGTTAGTTAATAGTGTATCACAATTCACCATGTATAATGCTTCTATTGATAATGTCGGGCTGTTCTATAATTAGTCTGTATTTGATTAATAGAATTCATTTTGTTTTTTGGTTTTTGTATTTTAAATAAGAATCTGATACATTTATTACGCTCTATTTGTGTTCCATAATGTGTCATAGTTTGGGCTGTTCGAACATCTATTGTTAATGCCTATTTTTTGTATTCTGTGAGTGTGTGCGTACACACACACACACACACACACACACACACACACACACACACACACAGATATATATATATACATATATACGTATATATAAGCTGAAGCAAGTGAACACCAAATATATAGTGCGTGTGTTTTCACTGGCAACATGACCGTTCCCAAATACAACAATAACTGTTTCAACACACGAATTCACATCAAGAATCTTGCAAAACGAATACATAAACATATATATATATATATATATATATATATATATATATATATATATATATATATATATATGTATGTATATATATATATATATATATATATATATATATATGTATGTATATATATGTGTGTGTGTGTGTGTGTGTGAGTATATATATATATGTGTGTGTGTGAGTATATATATATATGTGTGTGTGTGAGTATATATATATATGTGTGTGTGTGAGTATATATATATATGTGTGTGTGAGTATATATATATATATATATGTGTGTGTGTGTGTGAGTATATATATGTGTGTGTGTGTGTGTGTGAGTATATATATATGTGTGTGTGTGTGTGAGTATATGTATATATATATGTGTGTGTGTGTGTGTGTGTGTATATATATATATATGCATGTAGGTAAGCATATGTGTGTCTTTGTGTGTGTTTGTCCCTTTGTCCCCCATCACAGCTTGAAAACCAGTGTTGGTGTGTTTACGATGCCGTAAACTAGCGGTTCGGCATAAGAGATCAATAAAATAGTAGTAGGCCTTTAAAATATAGTACTATGTCGATTCATTCTATTAAAAATTCTTCAAGGTAGGGCTCCGGTATGGCCGCATTCGAATGACTGAAACGAGTAAAACAAAGGATGGGTGTGGATCTTTGACGCCCACGGAAACTTTCAGGAGTTCGTTCACGAGCTTGAAATGATAATCAAATCTTTTTCTTAAATTATAACTTTTCATCTTTAAAAAGAAGAACACGATGACTAATGGTGTTAGACACATTATGTCTGCAATAAAGATACGATAGTCATAGCTGTAATACTTTAGCCACAAGTCTGCTTAACCTGAGTTAACCTGGTACCAAACAACAGCAACAACAATCTATGTGTAACTTCGAGTTTCCTAGATGGTGTTAGCGTTGTTCTCTCGAACCCCTAAACATAAAAAGTTTCTTATAAATTCCAAGATATTCGGACAGTAAAGATGGTCGAAACTATATCTACCTCGGTGCTTAAATTTTAAATAACTTCACTGCTTAAATTCTAAATAACTACTCCGACCACATAGAAGCGTTTATGTGTTTGCTCAACTTATAAAAACACTAGCCAAATCTCCCTCGAATCACGCTCCAGTGTTAAAAAATGTATTCAATAATGTAAAGCTATATACACTATACCTACAAAAAAAAAAAATGTGAGACAGGATGATAAGTCTGCTTAATCAGGGTTAACAAAAGGGATAAACAAAAACATAAATAGCAGTTATTTATTATGTCCCCAAACAAGAATAGCTATACCTTCTTACGAAAATGGTATTGTCCCCAAAACAGGCGAGTATAATTCGCTATACTAAATTAACCCGAAGGATTATAACTTTCAACGTCTTTATTCACTTCCGCCAGCAAGTTAATTCCAAGTTAGTTGAACTCTTTCTTCATTTCCTTCAGATGTTTCATCGACATTAAATATTCATATAACTTATTTATTTACTTATTTATTCAAGCGGATGACTCCATTCATTTTCTTCAGCTTTATTTGTCTTGGCCGCTGATTCTATATTTTAGCCCTTCTCTTTCTCCCATCTTCCCTCTCTCTCTCTCTCTCTCTCTCTCTCTCTCTCTCTCTCTTTCACATTCTCTCTCACCTTCATCACAACCTGTCTCCTCCTCCTCCTCCTCTTCCACCTCCTCCCACCTCCGGGAGAGTCTCTCTCTGCCGTCTAGCGTGAGAAAACTTCCCGGTTAAAGATAAGTGTTCTGTGTCTGATGAAACTCAGGTCAAAGGTGCCAACCAAAAACATAAAAACACTGTAAATAAATAGAAACCAAAAAAGTGAAAGATGAAGGGATATAAACTTCTGTGTATGGCTTGAAAGTATTATTCTTATTAATATTTACATCTTCCGGCTTATCGTCAGTATTGTAAAACAAGAGAGTTGCTCGGCTGGGTAATTGACAAGCTACCGACCAACCAACCTTAGAGAAGAAAACCACTCAATATTCCTGTTGATTCAGCTTATTAGAAAGGCCGTCGGTGGGGGATTGCTGGTAAGGAAAAGCTGGATATAATATGATGTCAGGTTAGCTTTCATATACGATTAAGTTTGATATCCTTACTATATTATCCATTTGATATGTATGTAAACAACAGCACTAAGACGAATAGTAATAAAACTAAAACAATTTTATGAATAAATGTATCAAATAACTGCGTGGCTACACACGATATTGTATTGCAAGCTAAAAGTCAATCGGTTGGAATATGTTGCCGGTGTCTCGTTGTGATTCTGACCAGATTGTTATATTCTCCTTTACTTTACCTAACTCTCATCTCTCATGTATAGGTAGGTACCTGGTGATTATCTAACGTTATCCGCGATAGATTGCCATCACCCCACCCACCGCTCACCACCACCGTCCAATGAGCGATTCATATTCCTCCTCACCGATGAAACCGGAGTTAAGTATCGAATTTCTTTCTCTCTTTCTCCCTCTTCCAGTTTGTATATATATATAATGTCATATAATACTTACTCAAGTTTATATATTTTTACATTTATTTACATATTTTGATACAAGATATATATGTACACATATATATTGCATACATTATATATTTGTGTGCGTGTGCGTGCGTGTGTGTGTGTGCTTAATTATATAAAAATCTTTTGTTAAAGATACCAAAACTTATTGAGATGTTTAACGGTAGTTATACTATTAAAAGTTATACATATTCTTATTATACACCTCTGAATTATACATCCATTATACATCATCTTAATTATCTGAAAATAATCTTTAGAGTAGAAATAAAATAGAAGAAATATTTAAATCCACAAATGATGGTTAATTAATAATTACTAATGAGTAATATGAGTAGAGACAAGCGGTTGAAACTACTAAACGCCATATTGTACTATGTAGTGTTGTTCCTTCTATGTTCTCATTTAACTCCCTCCTGCATCGAATTTTCCATTTGGTGGGTGATAAATTTAGTGCTAGAAATATACTTTGTGAAAACTGACCATGTACTTCGAAATAAGAAATCAGCCACCACAATACTTCAAAATCTCTACAGATCTTTATAGTTAAAGATTCATTTTACAGTCATTAGACTGCAGCCCTGCTGGAGCACTGTATTGGAGAATTTTTAGTCGAATAAATCGACGCTAAAACTATTTTTTAAAGATTGTTACATACTCTATTGGTTTCTTTGCCGAACAGCTGAGTTACGGAGGCGTAGATACACCAACACTGGTTGTCAAGCGGTGATGGAAGACAAACACAAATACAAAGACACTACCCCCCACACACACACACACACAAACGCGCACACACGACGGGCTTCTTCCATTTTTCCGTCTTCCAAATCCACTCACAAGGCTTTGGTCGGCTCGAGGCTATAGTAAACACTTGCCCGAGGTGCTACTCAGTGGGACTGAACCCGGAACCATGTGGTTGGGAAGCAAGCTTCTTACCACACAGCTACATTTCATGTTTATAATTTTCGTCAGACCAGAATTGTGTGTGTCATGCCTAGAAAATGATATTTTATACATCTTACTCGTTTATTCTTTTATTCTTTTACTTGTTTCAGTCATTTGACTGTGGCCACTCTGGAGTACCACCTTTTAGATGAAGAAATCGATCCCAGGACTTATTCTTAGTAAGTTTAATACTTGTCCTATCGGTCTCTTTTGCAGAACCGCTAAGTTACAGGGACGTAAAAACACCAACGACGGTTGTCAAGTGATGATGAGGGTAACAAACATAGACAGATGTACACACATAAATATATTCTCTTAAAAGAATTAATGGATTAATGGATTCGATGCAGCTGATATTTTAGGCTTGTCTCTGACTGAATCAAGTTTAAGATGAAAGATAAAGGATAAGGCGGCGGGTGGGATGGGATGAGGAGTTCAATCTATTGAGAATGGAGTTTTAATTCGGGCCTTTGTGGATGAGGTCTCATAGAAATGTTAAGAGGAGCAGAGATGTTAGGTTTGTGAGGGAAGGGTTTTATTTCTCGGTTGCTCATGAAGATGGAGAGAGAAAGAGAGAGAGAGAGAGAGAGAGAGAGAGAGAGAGCATAATATTGTATGTCTCTTTGATAAGTGCATGACTGTCTTGCTGTAGCTGAATGTAGCCATTTCATTTTATTTCTAACACCAATAACATTAGGAACGGAACAGACGTCATCAATGTCCTAGATAAAGGCTCGAACACCACATAATCCAGTATAATTGAAAATATTGGTTTCAAATTTTGGCACAAGGCCACCAAGTTTGAAGGAGGGGTAAGTCGATTACATCAATCCTTATGCTCAGCTGGTACTTATTTTATCGACCCCGGAATGATGAAAGGCAAAGTTAGCCTCGGTGGAATTGTCACTATGTATTTTTCCTGGCGTGCTAACGATTCTTCCAGCTCGCCGCTTTGTTTAACTGAAATATTGACTAACTGTTATTGTTGTTTAAATTCCGGTCAACTCTAATGGAGCAGATTATGTCAAAAGTACTCTATCCGTGTGACTATCAAGAGATGTAATGTAGAACATTATCCAGTGTGTTCTTTCACTTTCTTAAGATGGTAAAATGTAATTTGATGGAGATTTATCTGCTATTTCTAGCTTATCAAGTGACCACATAGAGGCAGCCTTGCAAATGGTTTACACCATTTATATTTTACAAGAGAAAAGCAATTGTTATACCACGAACAAAAAACAAAACAAATAAAAACAAAAAAAAAGCAAGAAAAGCAAACAGTTATCTGCTTACAAACGTCATCTTTTCTAATTTGTTTCAGCCCTTCAGGTGAAACATTATTATAGATATATATTTCCGTTGGCTACGAATAACCCATGTATTTTCATTACAACCTCTCTTATCCTCTACAAAACTGTCTCATATAATAGGAATTCATCAAAAAGAATTGTGGTTTGCACCTGTTGTATTTGACCTCGTCGTCGTAGTCATTCTTATCATTGTCAGCCTCGACATCACCATTGATATTAAAGCCATCATCACTGTCTACATAACAAAGTATAATGTCCAACCTTTATACGCCTTGTCACTTAATATTTCTCTCTATATAACACCATATAATAACATAGATGGCATTATCAGGAAATATTAACAAGCAGTTCAACTTTTTCCCAGTAAAAATACGATACTATCATGTTTGAGATCTGACAGAAATGATCATCGTCATTAGCACGTTATTACTTGAATAAGGATCGCTTAAACATACAGTCACAGATGTATTGTGAAGAGGAAATAAAAGTAGATGATATTTGCGCTTTGCTCAAGGAAGATAAATGTAAGGAAATCAATGATGTTCTTACATGGAATACCGTCAAATTCGTACCGCAAAAATTAGTCTTTCTTTTCTTGGTCTGAAAATATTTCGGCTCTTATCAGTTGGCGCTAAAAAATCTCAAGACTTCTATACTGGGACACATGTATCTGTGCAAAGTTGCTGCTAATCCCGTAAAAACGCCCTCAGTGCAGTTCAGCAATGTGTCCTCTTGTCTCTCATTGTTTTTATTGACAAGAAATTATGACATAAAAAGTGCTAAATGTAAAAAATACTTTGTTAAAAATTCAATTTTCTTCTAGATCAGACCCCATAACTAGATGAAATGTAACGTGATCATTTATTGTATCTCGGAAGGGTCAGTATTAAAAAAAAAAAAAAAAAGTTTCAACTTTTGGCACAAGGCCAGCAATTTCGAAGAGAGGCTAGTAGATTACATCGACCCCATTGCACACTGGGACTCATCTTATCAACCCCGAAAGGATGAAGGTAAAGTGGACCTCAGCGGAATTTGAACTCGGAGCGCAAAGGCGGACGAAATGTCGCTAACGAATACGCCAGCTCGCCGCCTTACGTTATGCAAATAATAGATACTCGCGCTGGTTATAGTTCACTTTTTAAATCAATTTTATTTGTCAATTGATTAATCATTTAACTAATTGATTGATTAATCGTTCGGTCGATCAATTAATTAGTCAGCTATGGTTGTCAAAGTCCTTTACATGCCTTCTCTACTACAAGTCTGCTTCATTTGATTAGTTAATTGGTTAAATGGTTAACCTATTGACAAACATAAAGAAATGGAATAGAACGAGCGCAGTTCAGTACCAAAAGATTCGTCAAGAAAACTTTTATAATCCATTACATCAACTTTGGTCCATTCCTTCATATTTAACCAATCATTTTTTTTTTCAACTCATCATTTCTTAAGGTTGTTGATATTTTTGTTGTGAGGTAAATAAGACTTAATTTGACAGATCTCAAGTGTGACAAATTTTAAGTAGAATTCACAACCTGCTTCTTCTACCTGCTGTCTGTCCTACTGCTGAGATCGGACCGAAGTTTATAATCATCGTGTCAATAAGATTTTTCATTCTTTCACCACAACTACAATGTCTGTTACAGCAAACTATTAAACTACTATTATCCCCCACCCTCTTTAAAATCATAGCGTACTTCCCATGACTTGAGTTTATTTTAAACAATGGACAAATGTCTTTCTAAAGACGCACTGATCTAAAAACACGCAATTCTATTACCATCTACATCTAATTCAAAAAGAAGACAGAGGTGGCGTGTATATAATATGCTCGGTTTGTAGAGAACACTAATTCCCCTTCCCATGAAACTTACTGATGTACGTACGCTGCAGGATCCATTTGGCTAATATAGTGATTCCTAGACCACACACACCAGATTATCAATGGCTTTGTGTTTATTTATCAAGCGACGCCTATAATAGTAGGCGAGTGGTCTATTAAATATAGATTACAAAGGAGACAGGTAAGCCAGTTGATAATTTGGCACTGAACAGACAACTGTTATCTCTTACAACAGGGACTGTGATGGTCTTTTAAATAGGACGTGTCTATTTGATGGAGCGCAGTGAAAGATTGCTCAGGATTTAGTGTCAATCATTTTGAGAAAGTATTACTGAAATCAGTCGTCCGGAAATGTAATCTTCTATTATTGTTTACGATTGATTAGTTTTAGGACAATGGAAACTGTGAGACATGACAGAGATTGTCATCACGTCATCAATTGTAAAGATAAATTACTGCTCAAATCTAGAGAGAATAATTCAAAATATCACCTAATACACATGGCGTAGATGTCTATAAGTTTGATATTCCCTACATGCACGTTAGTCGTTAACTTATTAGTCCCCTTGACAGATTTAACTGAGCAAACCTATGATAAAGAGCATTCTGGCTTTGGCCATCCCGTCTATTCTGTTGTCTATTTTTTAGACTATATCGTCCAATTTGTCTTCCTTTTCAAACACGATTGGGTGTAATTTGAGGGAATTTAGGTCATTATTTCTAACAAGCTGAGCAACCATGTGGACAATACAAGGAGATTAAGTGCCTCATACTCAATGGAGTGAGCAAACCAAGCAAGACTCAGGCAATCTAATTGTAAGAAGCAGTATTTAGTTATGATATTTCCTCACTGATTTTCAGATATTAAAAATGCCTAAGGAAGAAAATGAGGCAAAAATAACTCGACGGTCATTTTGTTATTCGTCAGGCTATACATAATTCTCCAGACAGGCACGAGAAAGGAGTATTCTATGCATGTTGTAGAGGAAATTGAGTTTTCTTACGACTCGAGTTTCACGCCAGTGCGATCATCAGGCGAAACTAACGTGACTACCACCAACTTATCAACTTACATAAACAAATTGATAACACCCTCCAACTAAAATCGCATGCAATATAAAAAAATTACATAACAGATAGAACACACAACCAATGGAATAGCACATATCGGACCCATCCACAAATACCAACACACACACACACACACACACACACACACACACACACACACACACATGTTGGTACTTGTGGATGGGTTCGATATGTGGTATTGGTTGGGTGTTCTATCTGTTCTGTAGAGTTTTTATATTGCATGCGATTTTAGTTGGAGGGTGTTTTTAATTTGTTTATGTAAGTTGATATATATATATATACTAGCAGTATAACCCGACCTTGTCCGGGTGTGACTTATTATGCCATCTACGATAAGTCTTGCTAGCTGAAAATCAACTAAAAAAGAAAGCCTTACAACGAAAAAACCCTTATGATGTAAATATGTTCATAATTCAAAAGACTATCAAATTAATAGGGAAAGTCTGAAGGCTGTTTTGCGTAAAATTATTAAGCATACGTAAATTTAATCCGTGTAATTGGCTATAGAAATGCTTGTGCAAAACAACTTTTTGCGCTGCTCTGATTATACATAGCAGGGTAATCCCTTTTCACAGGAGCTAGGATGGCAATTTGTGATGAAGCAATTACTGGCGATCTGTTGCTAAACAGTTTTGCCAGAATTCTATCAGATTGGGCAGAAGGTGTTGATGCACCATTTTGCATTATGTTCAAAGTAGCTACTGGAATGTGGTGAATTGCTGCAGTCTGTGGCTGTCATTTTAAACCGGTTGCTGTCTTTCCCCAGCAAACTCTCTTCTTTGGAGGCATAATCTATGTATATATTAAACAGAACAACAAAAGTTATAATAGATGGCAGGGTCGGTACTTTTCACATATCTGTAATTTTTCAGATTAACACCCGCACGATTACCCAACCCTAATCCTAAACCTAATCCTAACACTAACCCTAACACTAACCCTAAACCCTAACACTAACCCTAACCCTGACCCTAAAAAACGTAACCGTAACATTAATCCTAAACCCTAACCCTGACCCTAAAACCCTAACCCTAACACCCTAGTGAAAATCGTGGTAAATTTACAAAACATTGACGAACATGAGTTATATTTTACTGAATGATTGTGTACTTGCACGTGTATGCTTTTGAGAGAGCGAGAGAGGAAGAGGTAGAGAGGGGGAGAGAAAGGAATAGGGGTAGTTAAAAGTTTTCTTATGACTGCTTCTCTTCACTGCCTATTACTTCATTAGAAATCTAAGGATGCACATAAGCACATAATAGAGAAAAATGAAACAAATATGGACGACTTGCTCCGAAACACCACCGAGTGGGGAACACTTCTCAAAAATAACCTGCGGTTGTTTCGTTCAAAATTCCTACATGCTTGAAATGTACATACATCAAGGTACATTTGTACAAAATTTCATGAAAAAATATTCATTTTCCTGGAAGTTAAGAGGAATTTAAGTGGAATTTCCGAATATTGTACCCCACCCCCTTCCAAAACACTTTCACCGAAAATTTTTGTATATTTGGAATCTACATAATAAATAATATATGCATAAAAAATTTCATTAAAAAATATTCATTTTTATGAAAGTTATGACCTTCCAAAGTTGGGGGATACAACTCTGTAGTTATGCCATCAATGTTTTGTAAATATACCACGATGTGAATGATTGTGTTTACTTGCACGTGTATACGTTTGAGAGAGCGAGAGAGGAAGAGGGGGAGAAATGAATAGAGATTGAGAGCAATGTGTATGTTGTTGTCACAGGTCATGTATGTGTGGTTGTGTGTGTTTTTACGTATCTATGTTATGAAAAATAGGTAAAGAACACTGAGATGAAATTTTAATCTATGACGTTGTATGTATCACTTTTTCTCTCTCTCTCCCTCTCCCTCTTTAACTCTTACTCTCTATATTTTTATGTTGAGCGCGTGTGTAAGAATGACGTTCCAGGTAGAAGGGATGAAATATAAAAGTTGCTAGAAACAACAGCCAAATCTCCCTTAAATCGCACAAAGTAAACGGAATTTAAAAAATCTAATTACTGCACTGGAAAGTTCACATCGAGAAAATTCCATTGATGTAAAAATTTTTACGAAAAAGTGGAAAATGTGGATTTCTATAAACATTCAAAAAGGCTTCACACAGACACACAACTTCAGATTTATATATTAAGATATATAAGAAAATGGAGGGGAATATGTGGTATTCAAAATAAACAAGTAAATTGACACAATACAATGTCTGCAAGTTGGTGAATATCACCTATTCCGCTCCATTTTCTTATTGCTATATAAATTAATGGTAAAATATCTTTTTACACGCACACATTTATTGCACTTGGTAATGCAATGAAAAAATACTAGTGTAATAATAATTGGGTATTCTTCCAGCAGTATATTCGATAGATATTATCCCTTAGTGGGTTGGATTCAAAACCCCTAACTTTTTTTGGATATGTATATATATATATATATATATATATATATATGCACGTGCGCGCGCACATTTATTTATATTTATACTCTTTTACTTGTTTCGGTCATTTGACTGCAGCCATACTGGAGCACCGCCTTTAGTCGAGCAACTCGACCCCAAGACTTATTCTTTGTAAGCCTAGTACTTATTCTATCGGTCTTTTTTGCTGAACCGTTATGTTACGGGGACGCAAGCACACCACCATCGGTTGTCAAGCGATGTTAGGGGGACAAACACAGACACACAAACATATACACACACATACATATATATATATACATATATACGACGGGCTTCTTTCAGTTTCCGTCTACCAAATCTACTCACAAGGCTTTGGTCGGCCCGAGGCTATAGTAGAAAACACTTAAATAATGTGTGTGTGTCTGTGTGTGTATATAAATATATATATCCAAGAAAGTTAGGGGTTGTGAATCCAACCCACTAAGGGATAATATCTATCCAATATACTGCCGGAAGAATCCCCAATTATTATTACACTAGTGTTTTCCTGCGCATTACCAAGTGCAATAAATGGGTGCAGCTAAAAGGATATTTTACCCTTAATTTATATAGCAATAATAAAATTGAGGGGAATATGTGGTATTCATCAACTTGCAGACATTGTAGACATTGTATTATGTCAATTTACCTGTTTATTTTTTAACTAGGAGGACAATAATAACAATATACAAACACATGTGACATATTATATCATATAACTTCATGAACTTTATAAAATCTCTGAAGAGGCCTAGAGAATCAGACATGTATCTCTATTTCATTCATTTCATCTATCAATTACTTCAGCCTACTGGAATTATATAGATAGAATGAGGCATGTCACCTCTTGACTGAAACAACTGTAAGTCATTGTCCCATCTTCGGTGACTAGATGTCCTTTTTAATTACTGATATGACATATGTCACATGTATTTGTATATTGTTATTATTGTCCTCTTAGTTAAAAAATAAACAGGAGGAGGATTTCAGAATAACCGAGGAGAGGATTAGAAATCAGTGCAAGAAAATTCCTTACTGGAAAGCGCCTGGCCCAGATGAGGCTTTTGGCTTAAAAACCTGACAGCTCTGCGCAGGAGAATTGCGAAACAGATGGACGAAATACTGAGTAGTGACATCACGCACGCACGCACACACACACACACACACATCAGCGTTCAGTATTCTCTTACACTTCCATAGTACACACGCACACACAATGCATTCCTTTTACATACGCATATATTCTCTCTCTCTTTGTCTCTCTCTCTTTGTCTCTCTCTCTCTCTCTTAGTGTCTCTCTCTGTCTCTCTTTCTTTCTTTCACTTTCTATTTCATTCACCTCTTTTCCTCTATCTAATTACTGATGGCTTCGGACAGACGGACGGACGCAGCTGTCATTATATTAAAGGATTATTATTATTATTATTATTATTATTATTATGGCCGGGTTCTAACCCGGATCGCGGAAACAAAGTCCACCCACCACCCTTCTCGGTGCAGCATCACTGCCTCAGTGTCCAGGTCAGAATCTGCAATCAAGTTGTCGATGTAGGTGAGACAACGTTTTCCTCTTCTTATATCACCATGAAGTGGGTTCCACAAAACTAATTTGGATGCTTCCAGTCCAAAGTGGCACACGCAGTGACCAGACATTCGAAGCCGTCTTTGCCTGATCTTCTCACTAACTTTCATTGCAACTGTCGAATCAGTGCTATTATATAGCAGTGATCAACGGGGTAGATTGTTGCTACACAAGGATACTGTTGCGAATGGCCCTAAATGTGAAATGACAGCAACGTATGACAAACGAATGCCTTTATAGAGACCCGCCGAAAGTTATATCAACTGTATCTCGTTATTTGGTCTTTTGTTGATTTCTGAGGCCTAAGACAGTTTGGAAAAAGGAACAATAAATATTTTACGATAAAAAAACAAAAATAACAAAAATCCCCCACCAGTTCTCGATACATTATTGAAAGTTATACCAGTCGAATAATTAGTATATTTATGCATATTCTATGCTTATGCGCACCGGCATAATCCAGTCGTTAAATTTGCTTCGCAAACAAGTGGTGCCATATCCCTTTATATCTCGTAACTCAGCGGTTCGACAAATATGGATTGTCAAAATAAATACCAAACTAAATTAAATATGAAGGTCAATAATAATTTAGTGAACCCTTCAATTTAGCCACGCTCCAGTGTCTGAAATCAAGGAAAACGATAAGATGAACAGAATACGGGTGTTTCTGTAATGCTTGTAGTAAAATGTATTCTTATATTTAGATAACTGACGTGTATACATAATTTCTTATATGACTGCTCTTCTCCATGTGACAGATCTCTAAATGACGAACTATTTCCCAGCATCTTACACTTTTGTCAAATTCCTCCTATTCACGGAGTAGTGGCTGTGGACACAGTCTTTCCAGGCTATTCCAGGAGAGTGACTTCAGTAAAGGTAATGTTCTCCTTAAATTTCTTTTGGCAGGTGTCTAGGGGAAACATGATAGAGTATTCAACAGATCTTTAGTTTTAGAAAGGAAGAACTGGAAATTGTTAATATTAGGATTTGGTGGCGGTGGTGGGAAATAACCTCGGTAAAGGTTACAAAAGTAAGAGTAGGGCATTATGAGATGCACAGCTTGTATTGTACTATAAGTCGGTCTGCGAATAGTCGTAGAGTGTTCGTTTGTGATTATTTACCAGTCAAGTGGATTGCTTTTTTCTTTCGGAGGCAGTAGAGTATATTTGTGTATGCAGTAAGTCACACAAGAATCGCACTTGTCCTTTGTATAAAGTTAGCAGCTGTTTAAAGTTGAATTAGTTCTAGCGATGAAGAGTAAAAGCTAACCTTTGAGATGTAAATGTCACCATAGCATGAAGGACTTTTATGAACCGACACTTAGTCTTACTGTCTTGGCATTAAGTAGAAGAACTAAATCTTTTCCTAACTAGAATGCCAGTCTATGTGGGGTAAGACATGATCTGACATCAATTCCTGACATCAACTTGATGGCATTAGATGCCTCTACTTCTCAGTTATACAAAGAAACATACAACGGGTTTCAGTTGAAGACGTCTGAGATAATAGTCCAAAACATTATTCATTTTACCATTTCCATTTTATTTTCTAGACCATATCAGCAAAACCAGTTAACAAACTCTAGAAGTCTGCGTAATATAAACATAACATAAAATATTTTTTTTAATGTAATAAAGTAACCCGTTTTCTGCTGTATCTCAGGTGGGTCATTAAGCCAATAATAAACACGCATTGGCAGAATGAACTTCCTGAGATTCAACAAAATATGTTTCAACATACGAATTCACATCAAGAATCTTGTAAACCAAATACAAAAAGAAGAAAGTAACCAGTCTTATCTTTTTAAGTCAGCTTATAAACTGAGGTAACCAAATTTTCAATGAAATTTCGATTCTATTAATGTCCCATACTTTCTTAGAGAATCCAATAATTACGTCGCGGATGTGAGAAATTTTAATGCAAATTGTGATAAAGATAACAATGCTTCCAGGTGGTTCGTGTTTGTGCTTTGTTAGAGTCAAATCATTAGTTTTCCAGGATTATATTGCAGAATAAAAGATGGTGATTTTGGGTATGCTTTTTTGAACCTGTAGAGACCGCTTGCAATTGGAAAAGAAACTGCACAGCAAGAATAAATGGTGAAAATACCAATATATGTGTAATCTATTGGATTGGAATTCAGTTAAGAGTTCCTTACTAGGTCACAGGTTTATATTGTTGTTCACAGCCTGCTCGTGAAATTAACGTGCAAGTGGCTGAGCACTCCACAGACACGTGTACCCTTAACGTAGTTCTCGGGGATAATCAGCGTGACACAGTCTGACAAAGCTGACCCTTTGAATTACAGGCACAACAGAATCAGGAAGTAAGAGTGAGAGAAAGTTGAGGTGGAAGAGTACAGCAGGGTTCACCACCATCCCCTGCCGGAGCCTCGTGGAGATTTAGGTGTTTTCGTTCAATAAACACTCACAACGCTCGGTCTGGGAATCGAAACCGCGATCCTATGACCGCGAGTCCGCTGCCCTAACCACTGGGCCATTGCGCCATTGCGCCTCCACACACACACAGGTTTATAACGTACAAGATTAAAGATGAAGTTTTTATTTTTTTAATTTTCTGAAGTCAATCAGAAATGACGACTACAGTTGTCACTTGTCTCAGAAACTTTTTCGTCAAATTTAATGCTAAACGAGTGAGTGATGATTTACATTTACATTTCATTTATGTTTACATTTCGTTTGGCGATTTATATGGAGAAGCTTAGAGAGGACTGGAACCATCTCAGTGTTTTTTATGCAGCTGCAATAACAGTCAACACGGTTTGCGGTGAAAGACCGAACGATCTTTTGCCACTTGACATATATATTTACATACACATACACACACACACACACACACACACACACACACACACACTGACTCACACACGCATACATGCATTATTACTTCTACGAAACCGCACATGCCCATATGCATAGATGCATTTCACATATGCAAAAATATAGAAGACTTGTTTATATATGCGGGTAATATAGTATTTATAAGAGTAATAACATATTAAAAACAACTTGTCTGTTGATATAAGAGAGTATTTATGTTATTTATATTTTGGATAAATAATCATTTTAACAACACTAACCCCATCAATTTAAAAAAAAAAATGTTTTTTCTCCAGCGGGGAAAGATGTTAAATGTTGACACTAACATATGTTTTACACTGTCAATCTGTCCTCTCAGTTAATCGCTGAAGAATCTGGATACCTTTAGAACTGGTGCTATATGGATAACACCTCTGCAATACAGACCCATAAAATATTTGTAACGGTTTCAAGACCATTTCTGGTGATGATGGATATGGCAGCAGTGATGGTGGTAGTGTTGTTGTTGGTGGTAGTAGTAGTAGTAGTAGTAGTAGTAGTAATCACCTTCATCACTGTCGTCGTCATCGTGGTGGTGGTGGTGGTGGTGGTGGTAGTAATAGTAGTAGCAGTAGTTAATTTTATTGCTGCTACAACTGTAGCCTTTTGATATTATTGTATTTCGTACTTTCCGTTGCTGTACTTCTCGCTGCTCTTGGCTTTGCTGTAACAGCTAAGTGGGAACATATGGAGAAAAAAATGAAAAAAGAATAAAAGGAGAGAAAAGTTTTACACGTTAGCATCGATGTTTAACACGTGTTGCTATAGAAATTCGACAAACTCTTGACGGTACAAGCAAGAGAAACGCATTTTCCAATAGTTAGGAAGGTTTACACTAACCTCATGGTAAAAAAAAAAAAAAGTTCTTTTGATTTCTTTTTATTTTTCTCTCTTTCGTTACATTACTTGAATTATTTGGCTTTTTTCGTTCTTGCTTTTTAGCTTTCACACTTTATTTATTTATTTATTTTAGGTTCTTTGACAAATAAAACATGTCTGGAAAACATATCGGACGAAGGAAAAGAAAACTTTTATATTGACTTGTGTCTGGGGTTAATGTTTTGCGAACAAACGAGAAAATACATTCAAGATTGTGGATTATAAAAGAGAAGGAAAAAAAAAATGAACGGCGGGGATTTGGTGGTTGAAGGGGATAGGATTAGGGTAGAAAGATTATCGAAGAAAGTAGCATGAAGAAGAAATTTTTGAGTTGGAGTTAGGGGAAACTTTGGGGTGCAGTTTCAACAGTAACATTCTCAGTCCCACTCCGTCTCTCCCTCTCCTTCTCCCCCTCTCTCTCGCTCCCTCTCCCTCCTTCTTTCTCACAAATACACTCACATGCATCGTTGTGAAGCAGTTATTCATATAAATATGTAGTAATTTATCTGAATAAATAATTCGCAGTAATATGCAGAATATTTCTTCTTGCAAAACGACTTAGCGAGAAGGCTCAATAAAAGAAAAAAGGAATATAATGTAAAGCAACGACGCGCGCGTACACACACACACACACACACACACACACACACACACACACACACACTCTCTCTCTCTCTCTCTCTCTCTCTCTCTCTCTCTCTCTCTCTCTCTCTCTCTCTCTCACACGCACACACACTTACAAAGATGTATATAGATATAGCTAAACGAAAAGCATAAATATAATCGAACCATAATATTGAAATAAAGATACGCAATAAATCGTTATTTCAGTTGAAACTCGAAGTTGATAAAGCTATAAATAGTATTGAATAAATTTTGGATTAATAACACACCTTGAATGGAAAAAATCGAAGGTTCCCGGTAGGATTCGAACCCACATCTGTAAACAAAACAAACGTTCTACCATTATACCAATGGATACAAAAGTTCGAAGGACTGTTTTGCTACAACGGTAGAATGTCTGTCATGCTTACAAAAGATGTGGATTCGATTCCCAAAAGCTTCGTTTTTTTCTTTGTAGTTCTTTTACTTGTTTCAGTCATTTGACTGCGGCGATGCTGGAGCACCGCCTTTAGTCGAGCAAATCGACCCCAGAGCTTATTCTCTGTAAGCCTAGTACTTATTCTATCGGTCTCTTTTGCCGAACCGCTACGTTACGGGGACGTAAACACACCGGCATCGGTTGTCAAGCGATGGTAGGGGGACAAACACAGACACACAAACATACACACACATACATATATACATACGTACATGCATACATACGCACATACACACATACATATATATATATATATATATAGGGAGAACTCACAAAAAGAACAAAAGACGAAGACAGGTGATGTAGACAACAAACAGATGTATTAGTATAACGGTCGGGAAGTGAAAAAGTCTTTAACGTTTTGAGCCTACGCTCTTCCACAGAAAGGAACACAGAAAGAAACAACAAGCCTTGGTAGACGGAAACTGGAAGAAGCCCGTCGTATATATATACGACGGGCTTTGGTCGGCCCATGGCTATAGTAGAAGACTTTTGCCCAAAGTGCCACGCAGTGGGACTGAACCCAAGACCATGTGGCTGGTAAGCAAGCTACTTACCACACACCCACGCCTGCGCCCATGTCGTTTATCATAAAAAATTGTTTTTGTAAGAACGGACCCTATTACGTTACTAAGATTTTCATTCCCAAATTATTAAAATAAATTTTTATTAATTTTTATTAATGAGCAATGTCATTCATTTCTAGGGTCAAACGAAAAAGAAAGTATTTACCTTGTCATCAGGTGTTCTCCCTGTAAACAAGGGAGTGTAGTCTTCCCTTGCCAAAAGTAGTGAAAGTGGTTTCGACTGCAAATAGTGAAAGTGTTTTTAAAAGCTGTTATTTTAATACTCAGCATGTCGTACACCGTATAATACATCAGTTCACTGACTTACAAGAGAGTTAGATATAATTAAGCTTATATTCTCACCTCAATCAGTCTTATGAAATGAAGAAGATAATTATTTTGCAGTAAAGTGTCGTCTGGTGTATTAAATGTTTTACATTCTAATTATCTTCTGTTTACATTCAACACGAGTTAATAACCGTGCTTTACATATGTTAACGAGAAAGGTTTCATTAAAATATCTGGAGACCCAACTTCACTAATAATTAGAAATGATATAAAGTATATGGTAATAGTCAACTGTGGGACTTTGATCAAAAGATGAAAATTTACAAAACAACACACAAATTGCCATGTCGGTAAAATTGAATAATTTCAAGATGACATTATACACAAATGTGCGTTTATGTTAAAAAGAGAACATAAATAGGAACTAAATCTTCCCTAACTCACAATACACTGTTGTAAACAAAATCAGAGCATTGGATAAATACTGAACGAAAAAATTATTGTGGGAGAGTGTTTTTGATCCTGTCTGTTGGATCAAGGTTAACTTGGATCTAAACAACAACAACAACAACAACAACAACACAAGACTAGTAACGTCTATTTTCTTCGTATTAAAATCCTAACTCGCTTCTTGAACTTGCTAATACTACAACACCGAAATAAAGTGTATCGTTTTCCTTTCAATACCGTTAACTGAACTACCATATATATAGTCGAAGTGGCTGAGTATTCGACATACACGTTTGCTCGTATAACTTCAGGTTGAATCATTGTAATGCAGTGTTTAACAAAACTGATCCTTTCATTTACCGAAACAGTTCCTTCTACCAGATTTCACTAAGAAGGTGATGGTAAAAGACACTTGACTAAGTTTCTACGCAATAGGATCGAACTCGTGAACTCATAATTTCGAAGCGAACTTCTTAATCATTTGGATATGCTTATGCTCTATAGTGCAACAACAATGACAACAATAAATAAAAAATGACTAACATGTCTAAATACATCCAATACGGCGTATGCAATAACAGCCGATGAAAAGAATGCACACCACAGCATCACACAAACAACAAAACAACAACAAAATGACTTTGGAAACATTTTCAAAGAACTGAAACATTTCTTCATCACCCACGACATAACTATGTCTAGAGTCTAAACACAGGAAACTCAGCTGCCATATTCCACCAGATTAAGCTGATAAGGCATGGTAAAAACACTAGAACTGCAAGTACTCAAATAAAAAAATCATCAACACAAAACACATGGATATAAGAAAGATTTACATACGACCAACAACTTAACTAACCCTAACCCTGTTATACTACAAAAACCAGCCACATCACCTCAAGAAACTCTTAAATATCATTATTATAGGAGGGACGTGCTGGGAGTTGTGTCGTGCTCCTGTAAGCCAGCAACTCGGAGGCATGGTTGGTGGGCCGATTTGAGGATGGATGTCTTGGTAGTCGGTCTTTTATGGCAATCTAGTGTCCGCGCTAAGCTGGGCATCAATGTAGTGCTGACGAGGGAGCTCATTAGGACCAGGTTGCTTTAGGAAGGTTAATTCGACCCAGGGCGGAAATGCAACAGGCAAGAAACCTTGTGTCGAAAAGTAGTGGGATAAAACCTGTCAATAGTAGTCGGCTGACAGCCTGTTCGATACAACTGAATACTGGCAGAATTGTTAGAACCTCGAGTAAAATGCTTAGCGGCATTTCGTCTGTCTTTATGTTCTGAGTTCAAATTCCGCTGAGGGCAAATTTGCCTTTCATCCTTTCGGGGTTGACAAAATAAGTACTAGTTGACGACTGGGGCCGATATAATCGACTTACTTGCCTTCCTTGTACCGAAATTTGAAACCATTATTATGGGAGGAGTGAGAGTAAGTTAGCGAGCTGGCAGAATCGTTACTGCACCGCTTAGCGGCATTGTGTCCATCTTTACGTTCTGAGTTCAAATTCCGCCGATGTTGATTTTGTATTTCATCCTTTTGGGGTCGATGAAAGAAGTACTAGTTGAGCACTGAGGTCGATTATATTGACCAGCCTTGTGCCTATAGCAGAAAAGATTATTATGGGAGAGGATGCTGGTGTGTTTACGTCCCCGTAACTTAGCGGTTCGGCAAAAGAGACCGATAGAATAAGTACAAAGCTTCCAAAAAATAAGTCCTGGGGTCGATTTGCTCGACTAAAGGCGGTGCTCCAGTATGACCGCAGTCAAATGACTGAAACAAGAAAAAGAGTAAAGAGTAAAGAGTATATGCATGAATAAAATATATTTATATATGCTTATATATACATATATTTACACATATATACATACAAACAAACATAATACATACATACATATATACATACATACATACATACATACATGTATGCATACGTACATACATACATAGACACATGTAAGATATGCGTGTATCTGTATGTGTGTAATCTATGCATATCTGTTCGCCCCCACATACATATACATGTATGTGCGTTGTTGTTGTTGTGCCAGTTTAAAGTTTATCAGATCCTCTATTCATTGTTATATCGTTAAGAGCGGACTTTCGAAGATATAATACAACTACAGATGATGATATCATCATGAAATGAAATAAAGGTCTGACAGTCTGGTATCTCAAGGAGAGCTTAACAAGTGTTTACGATTGAAGAACCCTTTATCCGTGCAATATGTCTAAAACTCTGCTCAAGTATTGCCAAGATAACCACTTACCTTCACGATTCCTATCAAAAGCAAACAAAAGCTTTTATGAAGGAATGTATCACTATTCACTTGCAAGCGAGCGTGTGGCTGTGAGTGTGCGTGTATGCTTTGTATGAGACTGCGTATGTGTATTACATGTGTATGTGTGTGTGTGTGTGTGTGTGTGTTTGAACGCGTGTGTTTGCGTGTGTGTGTGTGTGTGTGTGTGATGGGGGATGCGCGCGCGTAAGAGAGAGAGGAAATATGTGTGTGTGTGTACGTTATTTATGAGTCTGCTTGAGTGTGCAAGTGTATGTATGTGTGTGCTTGCGTGCGTGTGTGTTGCGTTTGTTTGTATGCGTGTGTGTACTTGTATGACTGTGCGTACTTTTGTGTGTTTAAGAGTGTACGTGTACACACACACACACACACGCATAAACACGTGTGTGTGTGTGTGTGTGTGCGTGTGTAAGTGTATGGACTGTATGTAATAGATTAAAGTGGAAGTGGAGTAGATCCGTCCTCCTGTATTCTTGTTTGAAGATGTTGTTTATAAGTAGCCTGCTACGATTTTAGTTTTGCTCTTCTGATACGTATATCACGTGATACTTGTTTGTCGTCTACTTGGTGTTGTTTCTCTTTTTAAAACCGAAATGTCTATGCCAGGGAGAAATCTTAAAGGAAGCTAGCTATCGTCTATCGAAGCTCTTCATATGACAATCTCCCGAGTATAAATTTCTATGACTATCCCGGTGGCCAAGTTGGTGTCATATAAAGATTTCCTACTTCCATCAACATCTCTTTCTCTCTCTCTCTATCTGTTTCTGTTTCTCTCTCTCTCTCTCTCTCTCTCTCTCTCTCTCTCTCTCTCAGGACGTTGACAGCTTTAAAAACGCCATACTCATGTCCACCACCACCCCGCTACTTTCGATTAACTTTATTCCTGTAACCTGACACAAGAGGAAGGAAGAAAGCTGTGGAACTCACAATAAATATTTAATGAAAGGCAGACGATAATGTCTTATCATAAAACGTTCTCTAATGATCTTTCCACTCTGCCATAATCAGTGAAGCAGCATCTTCGATTAACGATATCATTTATTTAGCTGACATAGCTGTCACCAAAGAGAGGAATAGAATAAGTAAGAGGCAGAGAAGGAGGAAGAGGACAACTGCAATAACAAGAACTACAACAATATTAAAGCGACAACAACACAATGACGAATGTTCCCAGAAAGTATTCTCGACATCTGATACGTTCTCTCACTTCTCGTTATGACAGTTTTCTTCCAGCAACAATATTCGATATGTGTGCGAGGGCAAAAGTCTCTCTCTCCCTCTCTCCCTCTCTCTCTCCCCCTCTCTCTTCCTCTCTCCTCCCTCCAAGACACAGATTATTAATATTAATGAATTATTTTGTGCCAAGTGCCGCATAACAGGAGGTGAACTCACGGCGAAAGACTACAGGCTAGTTTCGATTCCGGGTTGAAACCACTTCAGTTAAGTTGTCAACTTCTTGATAAAGCTAGGAGCATGACGATTTCCATTTCCTTGACACTTAAATAATAATAATAATAATAATAATAATAATACTAATAATAATAATAATAATAATACTTTGTATTATAGGCACAACTCCTAGATTTTGTGGGGGGAAAGTCGATCACATCGACTCCAGTGTTTCACTGGTACTTAATTTATCGACCCCGAAAGGATGAAAGGTAAAGTCGACTTCGGTGGAATTTGAACTCAGAACATAGCGACAGACGAAATACCGCTAAGCATTTCGCCCGGGGTGCTAACGATTCTGCCAGTTTGCCGCCTTAATAATAATAATAATAACAATAATAATAATAATAATAATAATAATAATGATTTTTTTTGCTAATCAAATATACGTATGGATGTATTATGTATTTATGTATGTATATTTGTGTGTGTGTGTGTGTGTGTGTGTGTGTGTGTGTGTGTGTGTGTGGGTGGGTGTGTGCGCGAAGGCCTAGTGGTTAGATTGTTGAATTCACTATTGCTACATTGTGGGTTCGATTCCCAGACGGTGCGTTGCGTTCTTGAGCAAAAGCATTTTATTTCACGTTGCTCTAGTCCCCATTTCGATCAGGGGGTAATGTTGGCCTGCTCGCCTAGCCAGAAAGGTGATCTCACTCGAAGGCTAAAACGATGTAAAGTGCATTATCACCAACGATGTGTAACTTCTTATAGTGTGGTAGGTCGCATGATCACGTGATATTATACATACATGCATATATATATATATATATATATATATATATATATATATATATACATACATACATACATACATACATACATACATATATATATATATATATATATATATATATATATATATATATATATATATATATATATATATATATATATATATATATATTTACCCAACGTCCTTCCCTTTCACGAGAAGGAAATTTGATGGAAATTTGATTCCTGTTTCTAGCATGTCAAACAACCACATAGAAGCTGTCCTGCCAGCATATCTCACAGGTAACAATGTGAACCCAGTTACACAGAAAGAAGACAACATATCTTCAGGTGCATCGAAAGGAAGTTAAGTACTTGAGTTAAGTAAAAATATCTCTCGCCACTATTTTGTGTTAAACATTCATTACAGCTTTTTCTTTTCTTTTTTTTTTTCGTTTTAATTGTAGCAGCTTGAAGAATGATGAGTGAGTCTTTGCTATCTGTTGTCAAATTATGGAGTTTCTTTGGTTTATTACGTCAATAACTTAGTTCTATATGTCGCTGGCATATTGCTTAGGGCTCAGTGCGTGGCTGCCAATAAATAGGTATAAGGAAATGAGAGAGAGCTTCCCTCATCACATTAAGAATCATGGCCTCGAACAAGAAACCTCACACAGAGAAAGGATTTTGGTGGACCCAAATGCCACGGCTAATGATACGCGAACATACGCTGAAGCTGTAACATCTCCAGCTATCCTTGACGGAGAGCAAGTGTGGTCATTGCCGTTTGTCAGACTCACTTGTCCGCAGCTCGTCTCTTTGACAGAGCTGTTGTCCAGGATGAAGCGTAGACAGAGGCGAGACGTTTGAAACTTAGAGTACTGTAAGGTACTCATAGTTCTCTGCCAGTCGCACAATGTGGTTGGTGGAAACTCCATCGTAGCTTGCGAGACCGGAAATTTCAAATTTAACT
>NC_142938.1:53584705-53587205 GCF_046866305.1 Octopus bimaculoides | reverse complement strand
TTTGTACTAATATATATATATATATATATATATATATATATATATACACGCGCACACACATACACACATAATATTGTTGACAGTGACTTCAAAGTCTGGGACAGCTAAACCATCGTCGGACTTTTCTGGCCGACACTTCGAAATGACTGTCAACAACGTTCTTGTATAACAATATTAATATATATATATATATATATATATATATATATATACGTATATACATACATGCATATATATATATATATATATATATAAATAAAGTTGATATATACAAAAAAAAAGACGAAGGCAGGTGTATAAACAACAAGCAGGTGTATTAGTCTGACGCTCGGAGAGGTGAGAATGTCTTTTACGTTTCAAGCTTAAGCTTTTCAACAGAAAGGAACACGAAGAAATAAACAGAGAGAGAATAAACAATGTATGTATAGAATACATTACATATACATGTATGCATACGCATATATACGTGTCTCTGTATGTATGTATGTATGCATGTATGTGTGTATAGATATGTATGTGTATATATATATATATATATATATATAAACAAACAAATCGTAAATGAGTATATGCATATATACGTACAGGTATGTGCATACCGACATCCACCTGTATGTATAGGTGCATATCTGGGTACAGGACATTGCAAACAAAATGTAGACGAGAAAATACACAAGCCACATAGAGAACATTCTACTTCATCAGCTACTCCCGTTTTAACACCGGCGTTTCGAAGAGCTGGGCAGGACGCATCGTTAAAACGGCTCTTCCCATGGACCGCAAATTAAATTTGTATACACAAATTAAATCTTGCCATGGAGGGATGTAGTGGCGGACAAAAAACAAGACAGGAAAACAAACAGAAAAGGCTTTACGGCCAGATGAGAAAAATTATGTGTGTATGAACGCTATATATATATATCAAATAGATGTTCTATAAAACTATTCCGCACATGTATATATATATATATATATATATATATATATATATGTATGTATGTGTGTGTGCGCGCGCGCGCGTGTGTATACATATATGTATTTGCGTGTGCATGCGTGTATATATGTTAATACTTGTTTTTATGGAATAACAATATAAATAATTTTACATTTTTGTGCTGTTGATGATGAATTTGCTGGCCGAAGCTTCAAAGTTACTGCCAATACTACTCTTATTAAAGAATAATATATATAATCTTGTGTGTACTGTTTGACTACGACCACCACTGTATGAGTTAGAGGTCTACGTAGATTAATCATTATTCAGTCGGCTTCTGGTTTGGTGATTTAGTAGACCGTTGTACTTAGCAGTGCCCCTCCACTGAATGTATATATATATATATATATATATATATATACATATATATATATATATATATAAAATCAAGGAACGCCAAATTAGCTTTGTACAAGTGCTTCATGCAAGCGCCAATTGTCTGAGAACAGCAAGATTTGAACAAAATCTACGCACTTATTTTTATAGCTACATAAACTATTACAAAATTCTCAGATAAGTTTCATGTGCATACAGTAACATTTATTCAAGTAAGTAGTTTTTAACTACCTGATTTATACTAATTTTAGCAAATGCACATATATAGCAATTTTTCTCAAAACATTGACCGATAAATGTTTTTACTATATGGAACATGTTTAATATGATAACATATTACGAGAACATCTAAGAAAAACATGCAAATCTGCTTTTTTGTGGTATGCCAAAAGTAAATCTAAAAAATGAAAAATAAAATTGAAATATTTGTACTGATATTCATTCGTTTTAGTGAGAATACCTGCTGAAAACGGAAGGAAATATGTAAGAAAAATAATCAATAACATTAAAAATATTTTCATCACATAATTACAATCTTGTCATAATATTTTTATGACTAACAGACAATGCTACAATTACCATGCAATTAAAGCCGTTATTTACCGCTAGTAAAGGTCTTGTGGTTCTCCATCTTGGCTGTCAGTTGTTGAAAATTCGGCCGACATACTGTCAAGGCTGTACTAATTAGCTCTGTCAGACGTTTACTTATGAAAATTGCGCGATGTTTCTACTTCATACACTTCATTACAGCACACACTAATTCACAGAAGTATGTTGAACTAAAAACTGAAATGAACTTCACACTAGTTTCCTTTCAATTCAGGATATTTTATTTTTGAAATTTGTCTCCAGAACTCAATTGTAGACTGGTATTTGTGGATCGACTTACCAGGTCTCCCTGTCAGGCCATTTGTTCCCTTTCTACAAAAGATAATTCTGTACAATATCTGTAGATTCAAAAGCTGGAAAATATCATCGATCACATCAAATATGAATGGATTTCGAAAGTGAAGCAGCGCTTCAGCTACTTCAAATCATCAAATCTAACTAAGAAATTATTAAGTAGGCTTTGTAATTTATCTTTGTAGTTTTCTAGTTTGCAGTCTTTTTTTTTCCAATATCAGGCAATGTATCTACTTTCTTGCTGAGATTAGGAAAAAGTTGCCGAGT
>NC_142938.1:53577205-53579705 GCF_046866305.1 Octopus bimaculoides | reverse complement strand
CAAACACAATGCTTTGCGAGTTTCAAAGTCTTTTTCGTTGAATTTTTGTGCCAAAACCCTTTTGCATGGATGCATTTGCATTTCCTTATGAAGAATTCTTCGTAAACTTCTATCGGAAGCCTAAGAGCAGCGGTGTGTTTCCGTGCAGAACGTTGTAGAAAATGTAAGCTCTTACCGCTGCCACATTTCCCGGAGTTCTGGCAATCCGAGGTCTGCCGGTTGATTTTCGTTTCAATGTTGAACCACTAGCTCTGAAGCTGGTCTGGTAATCCATAACAAAATCGTGTTTCGAGTAGATACGGGATCATGTCTACCAACCCTAAAGTGCTCACAGAACGCTCTTCGTGTTGCAGTTACGGATTCATTGTTCTTGATAAACATTTTCACAATGAAAGTGCGATGATCGCCCGTTCAATTCATGTTTGCAACTTAAAACGAAATGAAACAAAATATCAGAAACGACGCAAATTGGAACAAAATGGCATTATATGTACATTTCGAAGATAAAAACACATTTATCGTTCTTTACTCTATTTCAGTTTTTGTTGTCGAGGGTTCCAGTTGATCCGATCAACGGAACAGCCTGCTCGTGAAATTAACGTGCAAGTGGCTGAGCACTCCACAGACACGTGTACCCTTAACGTAGTCCTTGGGGATATTCAGCGTGACACACAGTGTGACAAAGCTGATCCTTTGAATTACAGGCACAACAGAAACAGGAAGTAAGAGTGAGAGAAAGTTGTGGTGAAAGAGTACAGCAGGGTTCGTCACCATCCCCTGCTGAAGCCTCGTGGAGCTTTAGGTGTTTTCACTCAATAAACACTCACAACGCCCGGTCTGGGAATCGAAACCGCGATCCTATGACCGCGAGTCCTCTGCTCTAACCACCGGGCCATTGCGACTCCACATTTCAGTTTTATTAAACCTACAAATGTGTCAGATCATTTTACCGCACCCTATTTATATATACACACCCCACACCCCACAACCTCCACATCCCCACACCTCACTCCACACACACTAGCACTGACCACTTCCCAGCACCCACACCACACAACATCATCTGCACACCCACACAAAATCATCCGTACACCCACACACCATCATCCACACACCCACACATTACAGACGTACACACTTACACACGCACCCACATATATACGTCAAAGTTACTAGCCCCTATCCACACACACACACACACACACACACACACACACACACACATTCTCACATACACCCACCCACGCGCACCTTCATTTTAGGATCACCAATACTTTATTATCTCCCCTTCTCTCAACCTCTCCTATCAAATCTGTTTTTTCCAACCAGTTGCTTTGCTTGACCAAATAAATCGACAAGTTTTTTTTTAATTCTCGGTTTATTTTCTCTTATTCTTTTCTGTTGAAGAGCGTAGGCTCGAAACGTAAAAGACTTTCTCACTTTCCCAAGCGTCAGATTAATACACCTGCTTGTTCATACACCTGTCGTTTTTCTGTAAATTTCAACTATATATGTGTGTGTGTGTGCGTGTATGTGTATGTAAATATGTATTTATCTATATGTATACATGTACATATGTATGTATATATTTGTGTGTGTGTGTGTATACATACATACATACATACATGCATACATATATATATATATATATATATATATATATATATATATATATATATATAAATGGATAGATGGTCTTTCCTGAGCAACAGGCACATAAGGCTGGTTTCCCGGATTCTGTGGTGTATGTATTTCTCCTGTCCTGAAAGGGACGTCAGTCCGTCGCAGGGTTAACCATTTTTGCTGGCTGAGTGGAGTGTAGCAAAATGAAATGAAATATTTTGCTCAAGAACTCAACGCATCATCTGGTCAAGGAATCGAAACTACAATCATATGAACACGAGAGCAACATCCTAGCTACTAAACCGCACGCCTCCATACACCCACACACTCACAAATTTAAATTTATATGTATATCGATTAGTCCAAGGTGGAGGCGCGTGGCTTAGAGCTTAGGGTATTCGGCTCACGATCATGAGGTCGTGAGTTCAATTCTCTGCGACACGTTGTCTCATTGATCAAGAGACTTTATTTCATGTTGCTCCAGTCCAGTTAGCTGGCAATAATTAGTGGTAACTGTATTTCAAAGGGTCAGCCTTGTCACACTCTCTGTCACGCAGAATCTCCCTGAAAACTATGTTAAAGATAAACGTGTCTATGGAGTGCTCTGCCACATGCAGTTAATTTCACGAGCAGGCTGTTTCGTTGATCGGATCAACTGGAAACCTCGTCGTCGTAATCGACGGAGTGCCAGTAAAAAAAAGAAAAGTCCAGGACTGTTCTGACAAAACAAGACATAAATACTCGAAACTTAAAGTAATGCCTGTATATTTTATCAGAAGCTGAAGATGTTGCTATCGTGACTCTGAGTTAATATTGCTGATTATTGAAACCGTTGAAGAAGTGCAACAGATTGATCTGTCTCAAGGACGCTCCAGAA
>NC_142938.1:53567205-53572205 GCF_046866305.1 Octopus bimaculoides | reverse complement strand
ATAGAATTTTAGAATGTCTAATGGAATTTAAAATTATTTTTATGCATTTGTGTACATTTAAACTAATTAAATATTATTTTACAGAATAATAGAATTAAAATTTCTTTGATTAAAACCCTTTCTAACATGGAAGTATCCAAAGAGCATTTGAGGCACATAATTCTTTATGAGTACAAATAAAGAAACTCTGCAGCCGAATCGACTCGAAACATATACTCAGTTTATGGGAAAGAATATTTGAATGAAAAAGCTTGCAGAAGATGGTCTCCAAAATTCAGAAGTGGAGATTTCAGCCTTGAAGATGAAGATCGAACAGGACGTCCAGTTGAGTTAGATGATAAGCTTCTTGAGGCCTTACTTGAAGAAAATCCTGCATTATCAGTTGAAGAATTGGCAATAAAGCTTAGTTCAAACTATACAACTGTTCATCGTCATCTTCAACAACTTGGAAAGGTTCCTAAACTTGGAAAATGGATGCCTTATGAATTGTCCGAAAGCAACAGCAAATCCCGAGTTGACATCTGCTCTTCTCTCCATTCTCACAAACTCATTTCACCCTTTTTGGATAGACTTGTGACTGGTGACGAAAAATGGATCTTCTATCGAAATGTCAAACGTCGTAAATAGTGGCTTGGTAAAAGGGAAAAAACTCAACCACAACCGAGACGGGAATTTCATGGGAAAAAGGTTCTTCTCTCTATCTGGTGGGATTGCAAAGGAGTAATTCACATTGAATTGTTACCATTTAATGCAACAATCACTGCTCAAGTCTACTGTCAGCAATTAGAGCGTTTGAACCAAGCTTTGAAGAAAAAAGACCCGCTTTAGTGAATCGAAAAGGAATGATGTTTCATCAGGACAACGCGCGACCCCACACTGCAAAGATCACATCTCAGAAGATTGAAGAGCTTGGTTGGGAAAAAATTCCTCATCCTCCTTATTCTCCCGACCTTGCTCCTTTGTTTCGTAGTTTACAGAGTCATTTGGAGGACGTGACTTTCGCAAGCCAGGAGAAGGTCGAAACTGACATTTCAGAGTTCTTCGCTTTGAAACCAAAAGGGTTTTACATTGATGGGATCAAAAAGCTTGTAAATAGATGGAAGGAAGTCATAGATAGTCAGGAAAAGTACATTGATGATTAAATTTCAATTAAATATAACATTTGATCACTTGTTTTCTGTATTCAAAAAATTCGGACAGAACTTATGGGATGACCTGATATATATCTAATTTGGTCTGTTTCTGCTCTTCTAGTCTAAGCAAAAACAGAGAAGGCGCGTGACTTAGTGGCCAGTGTATTCGGCTCATGTTCGTAAAGCCGTGAGTTCGATCCTCGCCGGCGCTTTGTGTCACTGAGCAAAATACTTTATTTCTCATTGCGCCAGTCCACTCACTACGTTAAAGGTACGCGTGTCTGTGGAGTGCTCAGCCATTTGCACATTAATTTTACTAGCAGTCTATCCTGTTGGTCGGATCAATTGGAACACTCGTCGTTACTGGTGTAGAGCCAGGCAAAACAGATAAACAGAAACTAATTTAATTTCACACATCATATAGAGACTGTTGTTTTATATGCGGCCCCTGAGATCTATACATTTAATAGTTATTCCATGTAAAAAGCACAAGCCCACTAATAAGAATGAATACATTTTATCCTGTTCTGGGATTCTAACCAAACCAGAATTCTCAGTGAGTGACCAACTCCACGTCGCTGCATTATCACCGTTGAAATCTCAAAACTATCACGACGTTCCATCTTTTGTGATGTCACATAAAAGTTGTCAAAATGTTTTGCTAGCATGCTTTAAAGTTTATATTTACCAGTTCTTGTCAGAAATAGTCGCTACAAAAACGATAAATCAAACGAAAAAGAATTCTTTTTCTCTATCTTATCCAGTTGCTTGAGTTCGTTTCTCTATCAGAAAATAAGCCGCTGTAAAATTACTCGTTGATTAAAAGATTAGAAAATAGGGGAAGCTGGAAAACTTAAAAGAGGCTCCACTGGAACCCTGCTGAGTAAGCCTAACTAAAATAAAAGTTCCTTAGCATACACAGAAGATGGAAATATTCACAAAAACCAAAGCTAGACTACTTTTATGACCGATTCTTGTGTATACGATATCTTTAATGACTAAAATCTTGGCGTCAAAGCAAGCAGATTTTAGTTGAAGATAAGAAATTGAATGTTATATGAGTGTAAAGATATTTAAATAGGCAAAAGCTGAAGCCTGTGTTTGTCTTGTTAGTAAGGCATGGCAGCTAACAAACTGCTAGGTGAGGTATCTTGGAGTACAAAACATATAAAAGACCTCAAAAATAGAGGTTGACAACAGCAAAGAAAGAAAGAAAGAAAAACGAACAGTAAGGATATGTTATGAATCCTTTCAGAGTACATTATTAGTAGACGCTGGTAGACGAAGAATAAGGGTTTGAGACAGAAAACGAGTTGTAGACATGGATGAGCAGCACACAATATCATCCTTATACATATAAATACGCACATATATATATATACATACACATATATATACACACACACACATGAGAGAGTGGGAGGGAGGGAGGGAGGCAGAGAGAAAGAGAACCTGAACGTAACATTTACTAACCAATCATACCATATACGTTAATACACGCAGGAAGAGAAAACACTCGCACGCATTATGTGTGTGTGTGCGTTTGTGCGTAAGAGTTTGTGTGTGCGCGCGTGTGTGTATCAGTGTGTGTGTGTGTGTGTGTGTATCGTAAGTATAAATAAATATGAAAATATAAAAAAACTTCAATACTCAATGTAGATGTAAATGATGTATGTGTATTTATTATGTAATATGAATAAAAGGCGCAGGAGTGGCTGTGTGGTAAGTAGCTTGCTTACCAACCACATGGTTCCGGGTTCAGTCCCACTGCCTGGCACCTTGGGCAAGTGTCTTCTACTATAGCCTCGGGCCGACCAAAGCCTTGTGAGTGGATTTGGTAGACGGAAACTGAAAGAAGCCCGTCGTATATATATATATATATATATATATATATATATATGTATCTGTGTTTGTCCCCCCATCATCGCTTGACAGCCGATGCTGGTGTGTTTACGTCCCCGTAACTTAGCGGTTCGGTAAAAAGAGACCGATAGAATAAGTACTTGGCTTCCAAAGAATAAGTCCTGGGGTCGATTTGCTCGACTAAAAGGCGGTGCTCCTGCATGGCCGTAGTCAAATGACTGAAACAAGTAAAAGAGTAAATATAACTTAGGTGGGGGAGGAGATTACTCTAGCCTTTGTGGTCCCGCGCCGCTCTTTCTGGTCTTCAGCCCCGCGTGTTTTGTTCATTTCGAAATATATATGACTTTTATTATTTTCTAGTTTCAATCATTAGACTGCGGCCATGCTGGGGCACTCGCCTTGAAGAATTTTTAGTCGAATGTATCGACCCCAGTACATTTTTTTAAAGTCTGGTAATTATTTTATCGGGTCTTTTGCCAAACCGCTATATTACGGGGGACGTAAATACAGCAGCACCCGTTGTCAAACGTTGGTTGAGGGACAAACACAGACACACACACACACATATACAACATACACACACACACACACACACATATACAACATACACACACACACACACACATATATATATATATATATATATATATATATATATATACGACGGGTTTCTTTTTGTTTCTACCAAATCCACTCCAAAGGCTTTAGTCGGCCTGAGGCTATAGTAGAAGATACTTGCCCAAGGTGCCATGCAGTGGGACTGAACCTGGAACCATGTGGTTGAGAAGCAAACTTCTTACCACACAGCATGCCTGCGCCTATGTGGATGAAAATGTTACTAATGTAAACAAAATATATTTATACAATGAAACGATATTTTATTCATATAAAAATATTATTTCTATTCGTAACGCACACATAAAAAGGCAACTGTAAATCCCAAGACACTAATTAGTTACTAATTACAAAAATAATTAATAAACAAAAATGCATTTGCAGATTCTGAATCTGGAATTATCAAAACATAAAAATCAGATGACGATTATTTTTTTTTTAATAAAAACAAATAAGAATATTAGCGTTGGCTTTAAAATATCCAAACTTAAAGAAACAAATAGTCACCATAGAATATAGGAGCTGAGAGTACTTCTCTGAATAGGCCATGGTGAAATTGTAGAGGCGCAAAGCCTAGCAAGAGGATTTCGTAGACAGAAACTAAAAGAAGCCACACACACATACATGTGTATATTTGATAATACCCAATATTTTTTCGTCATGGGGTTACATGCTCCAATTTAAACTATTTTTTTTAGCCAATACAAGGCGGTCGCTTATAAGCTTCAAATAATAATAATAATAATTATTATCATTATCATTATTTATTTATTTATTTATTATTATTATTATATGTGTGTTTGTGTTTGCGTGTCTTCATATCTGTGTTTGTCCCTCACCACACACACAAACGCACGCACAGACACACACACACAAACACAAATTCACATGCTGCTGAGCGCGAATAATCCCAAAACACATCCAAAGAAAGGCCACCCGACGGATTAGCATGAAATCACTCAGACATGCTCAAACATTTGGCCAACGAACATACATTTTCGTTTCACTAGCTTTTCTATCACTTACAATGGAAGCTGCTCTTCCCAGCGGTGTAGTCTACACTAACTTCCATTTAAGATCATATCACTTACTATTGTCGTTCTGCACTCCCAAGGTCATGTTTTAACTTCTATGTTCATTCCTTTCCTTCCATACACAGCTACTATTGGGAATGTCTTCTCTGGTCATGTTTTTTTCCGGTAGCAGCTGAATGCTACTGTTCAAATTGAGTAAAAACTGCGTCCATCTGAATCTGGTTTTTAAGGGTCAGTGAATGATACTGGTATAACCCCTTCCTTTGATACAAATCTCAAACTTGTGCGTGCGAGCCTCTGTGTGTGTGTGTGTGTGTGTGTGTGTGTGTGTGTGTGTGTGTGTGCGCGCGCAAAA
>NC_142938.1:53557205-53562205 GCF_046866305.1 Octopus bimaculoides | reverse complement strand
ACATAGTCATAGAACGCTGGACAGAAACTTTAATGAACGAACATTTTCCTAGACTTGAGACGCTAGGAGAACAAAAAAATAAATCATGCACGCGCACACACACCAAAACAATAACAGACATCGAGAAAAAGAATGAAGCAACAGATTCTAAAGTCAAAGCTGTCAACGTCATCGATACTGTTAAAAGCCCTGTCACCACCAACAACACCAACAACAAAAACAAAACTGTAACCAAGGTTACAAAACCATGCGTAAAAACCGTCACAAATATCTCTGATGTAAGCACCTTTGCTGCTGACGCCATCATCACCACCACCACCAACAACAACGATAACAACAACAACAAAAGTAGCAGCAGCAGCAGCAACAGTTCAACTCAACCTTTACTCTCTTCACAAACAGCAAGCGAAAGAGAGGAAGGAAAAATGAACAGAAGCCACAACACCACAACCACCACCACCACCACCAACAACAACAACAAAAACTTTGCAGACATGCTAAAACAAAAAAAAGAAACTTTACATTTTACAAACAAAGAACTTATAGAGACCAGGTCCCTCTTTTCTACGTCCGGACAAAATTTAATTTTACATACCCCAAAAGAAGTGAGAGAAGACGTGGAAAAAAGAACCATCATTTTCAAAATAATAAGAAAAAGTAAAAAATTAACAAATCCAATTACAAAAACAGAAATTGAGAAATGTGCCAAAAAAATCATGAAAATTAAAGAATATATAAACTGGGGTTTGCAATTTAATACAGTACAATTTCGTTTCAATAATGAAGAAGAGGCGAAATTGTATAGTATGGAAGCCTTACAAAATGATGAACTAATCATGGTCCCATACTACATGGGACAGAGAGTGAGTAGAATAAAAATAAATAATGTCCCTCCGGAAATTGAGTCCAAGTGGATTACTTCGGCGATATGTTTTCATTTGAAAACAATAAATGTGTTAGAAACCACTGTTGTTCATAATAACAGCTGGACCGGAAAAAGCATTGAAATTTTGATCCAGATGGATCAAGATTCACTGGAAAAGTTGCCGAATGTGATTCACTTGGAAAATGGACAAAGCCTCTATGTGGTGGCGGAGGGTAAAAAACCGCTTTGCTACCTCTGCGGAAGCCAAGAACACCTAATTTCAAAGTGCGTTTTGGCACAAAAAAAGAAACAAGAACAGTTACAACCAAAACAAAAAATAAATAAAAAACAACCTTTGCTACCAACACCACCAAACCCACAAGTGATCATCAACAAAGTAAACCAAACGACATCACCATCAACACCAAGAAAAGAAAAAACACCACCACAATCAACTCCAACACCAAAACCAATTAGGGAAACAACACCACCACCAACATCAAAAGATAGACCAACACCAATACCAAGAACAACAACGAAGAAAACAAACATCAACGAAGAAAAAACAAATGCAAAACCTAAATCCCCAACAACACACACACCACACAATACAGGCATAGAACCTGATGCCTTGCCCTTACCCCCCTCTGATCTGTCGGACTTTTCGTCAAACGATGACAGTCCAGTGGAATGGCAGATAGCCACAGGGGGTAAGAGAAAAAGATTAAAAAAGACAAAACCAAGCACAAGCAAAGCAGGGAGGTACACAAACCCTGAAAGCCCCTTACAAAACCAAACTAACACCAACACCAACACCACAAAAACGCATACAATGCTCTCGGCCATAAACACAAAAGACATAAAATTAATGGAGTATATTGCATATCACACAAACATATGTGAAGATGACATGAAAACAAACAATCATCCAAGAACAACACCACCAGAACATATAAAAATATTACATTTGACACCAACACAGCACCACACACTCAAATCCCTCTATCCAAATGCGGTAGGGGGTTTCCAAAAATACCTCTCTAAAAAATTATACAAAGACTTACTCATAGACACTTCTAAGGAGGAACAGTGTAAAACTGTCGAAATGAGTAAGTAACCTTCTCTCTCGACTCTTTACACTTTTCGACTAAATTATGCTTAAAATAGGTTGTGTAAATGTACGTGGCTTGGCGTCAGCTTGGAAGCAAGGATATCTTCTAAATGACATCAGGTCACAGAACATAGAAATAATAGCTATCAGTGAAACCAGACTCAGTAACCCGCGGACCCTCAAGTCCATGTTTGGCGGACAATTCGACATTTATTTTTCTCCCTGTCTGCCAAACATGGGTGGTGGTGGTACCGCGGTGTTTTTTCGAAAGAGTCTGAACCTAAAAGTAAGGCCAATATTCCTAGACCCGGAGGGTAGGCTGGTTGTCGTGGACGTCGATGGTACAAACGGATGTGCTTTCCGTCTGATGGCAGTGTATGCACCGTCCTTAACGGGTCGGGCGGATTTCTTTAGACGTCTAGAGTTTTTCCTGGGAACGTCAAGACCTTTACTATTAGTAGGGGACTGGAACGCTACCTTGGACACGCATCTAGACTATGTGGGAATGGATAGGAGTAGAAGGGGATGTAAGTGCCTTAAAGACCTGCTCAGACGTTTCCATTTGTCTGACAGGTTCCGACTCGACTATCCGAACGTGCCAACGTGGACTTGGACAAACCGCGTCGGATCGTCGAGATCGTATCTAGATAGAGTTCTATGTAGGACAGCGGTTAGAGTTAGTGTAGGATGTCCACAATTTAAAATAGTCAGCTACACGGATCACAAATTTGTGACGTGTACGCTCGACTTAGATAAAACACATAGGCAGGGTCCCGGTTACTGGAAACTGAACGCTTCGCTCTTAGCGCGGCAAGTTTACAGGAACCGGATTAACGAATTAATTAAGAGGGCGTTAACAGGAGCCATCGTTAACAACCGATGGTGGTTTGCCCTGAAAATAGCAATTAAATCGGAATCTATTAGGTTTAGTAAAGAACTAGCGATAGATCGAAATAGAATAGAGGGAGACTTAGTCAAGAAACTAGAAGAGGCACTTACAACTGGCAGCGCAACCAACGTTTTGGCAGCGAGGATGGCCCTCGACCAACACCTCAACGCCAAACACGAAGGTTGCGTCGTCAGAGCTAAAATGCGTGCCTTAAGGAACGAAGGGATCGAAGCTGCGCGAGAAGCCCGGGTGGCGGAGGCGCAACGCGGTGACAGAGCCACTATTCGGTCTCTAATTGATGAACAAGGATGCAGTTTACTCGAACCCGAAAGGATGTGTGGGGCCTTTCAACAGCACTTTGCTCGACTGTTTGGTGCGAGCGGTGGGTCGGAACGCAGGATGGACTTCAGTGCCTACCTGACTGGCCTGCCGCGGCTCACGGCGGGAGAAGCAGAGTGTTGTGAGGGTCCCATCACAGCTGCTGAAATAAGGGATGCTATGGCGGGCTGCGCGAGGGATAAGTCGCCTGGATTGGATGGTCTACCCTACGAGCTGTATTGCCAAATGCCAGACTTGTTTGGAGACCTCTTGGCATCAGTCTACTGCAACTGGCAACAAAACGGGAGAATTCCCAGTTTCGTGAGCCGAGGTGCAGTGACATTGCTGAAGAAAGACCCAAACAAGGGGAATTTTATAGATAATTTCAGGCCCATCACTCTGCTCAACGCAGATTTGAAAATTTTGGCCAAAGTAATAGCCGAGAGGTTGGCGCTTGTCATCGATAAACTGGTCGACAAGGCGCAAACATGCGCAGTGCCGGGCAGAAGCATCCATGACAACCTCCACCTCATGCGCTACATCATGGACAGGGTAGTTAAGGATCCTGGCATGGGTGGGGCGTTGATCAATTTAGATCAATCTAAAGCCTTCGATAGGGTGGACCATCGATACCTGGCGGCCGTCCTCAGGGCGGCTGGCTTTGGTCCCGTTTTCCGCGGTTGGATCGCTGCCTTGTATAGCGGCATCCGATCGGTAATTCGGGTGAACGGTCACCTGTCAAAACCTTTCGACATCAAGCGTTCGGTCCGTCAGGGATGTCCCCTGTCGGCGCTTCTGTATGTATTGACGCTCGAACCACTACTGCGGAAGCTGGCGACACTGAGGGGTATCCCACGGGAGCTGGGTTGCGGGACGAGCGTGTCTGCATATGCGGACGATGTCACCGTCATAGTGTCGAGCGAAAAGCACGTCGAGATGCTAAGCGAGTCACTTAAAGAATACGAAACGGTGACAGGAGCAAAACTTAACCCGGAAAAGTCGGTGGGTTTGCTACTCGGCACCTGGAGAAGCAAGCCTATACCGTCCAACAGTGACTCCGTAGTGGGACGCTGGACGGACGGACCGGTTAAACTGCTCGGGGTCTGGTTCAATCCGGACCTCCAGATGGATAAGAACTGGGACGAAATCACCAGTAGAGTAATCAAACTCAGCCAAACATGGGCCGAGAGAAAGTTATCTCTAAAAGGTCGGGCGGAGGTGGCTAATGCGTATATCGCATCAGTCATTGATTACCGCCTGACCGTCGTACCTTGTCCCAATGCCACCATCACGAAACTAGAACGCATACTCTTCCGCTTTCTGTGGAAGGGTGGCGTTCCGATGGTGAGGCGATCCATTTGCTGTCAACAACCGTTACATGGAGGACTGGGGATGCCGTGGTTAATGATGCGCAGACATGCGCTGAGACTGCGGCATCTCTGGAACTTCATTGAAGACGGTGAACAGGTGTGGGCGCCGTTTGTGAGGCTCGCCTTCCCGCAGCTCGTCTCACTCACCGAACTGCAAACATGGATCAAAAAGAGACCGAAACTGGGCGATTGGCACCGCGAGTGTCGCCAAGCTCTACAACAGCTCTGCCGTCCGGGATCAAACTTGTGCAACTTACAAACGACCAATGCGTTCTATAGAGGACTAGTGGAGGGGAGGTCCGACGACACTCTCGGGGCAAACCTGGGTGTCGACGAGAAATTCCTAACTCGCCTTTTCAAGACAACGTTCGGGCCGGGGCCTATGGATAATTTCCAGAGATCCCTGGCTTGGCAATGCTATCGGGACGCACTACCAGTTCGAGAGAA
>NC_142938.1:53519705-53554705 GCF_046866305.1 Octopus bimaculoides | reverse complement strand
TAAACGTTCATGTACTTTTACTGCGAATGGTTTTGTTAAGCAGTGTCGATTTTTACAATTCTGTAAATAATAATAATAATAATAGTATCTTATAAACTTAAAGTTTATTGCGATCACCACGCAATGACTAAAGAGAATAGTATAATAATGGGGCATATAAGCCCTCGACAGAAAAAAGTAGGTTTTCCCGTACGCGTGGGACTCGACGGGAAAACCTACTTTTATTAGACTATTTTCTCTAGGCATTGCGCGGTGATCGTTATAAGCTTTAAGCTTATAAAATACTATTATTATTATTTACAGAATTGTAAAAGTCGACACTGCTTAACAAAACTATTCGCAGTAAAAGCACATGAAAGTTTGTTTACAAAAAACAACTACGAACTAGTTATAGTTCTTAAATCTGACAAACAAAAAAAAGCTGTTTGGTTCGCTGGTATAATCGGTAGCACTCTTGATCATGTTAACAAAGGAATGTGGGTTCGAGTCGTACGGTAAAACCTACTTTTTTTTCTGTCGAGGGCTTAAATGCCCCATTATCAGACTATTTTCTTTAGTCATTGTGCGGTGGTCGCTATAAGCTTTAAGCTTATAAAATATTGATTTTAAAGCCCACACTTTTTCTGCAAAATAGGGGTAGTTTATCCTGTTCAGGCTATATTATTAGCATTATCCTGCGTTTGAGAATTTAAAATCACTTCTTTAACTTCCTAAGACATCTCAACGCTTCTAAAAGCAAACTTCGTTTGTTTGTTTACGTTTATCGTAATTTGAATTTATTATAAAATATTATTATTATTATTATTTACAGAATTGTAAAAATCGACATTGCTTAACAAAACAGTTCGCAATACATACATACATACATATATATATATATATATATATATATATATATATAAGCCCAAATTTGAAAGCAATACATATAGGCAATAATACATAGAGACAGTAATACATACATATTGTAATATATAGAGATAGTAATATCTAAGTACAGTTATGTATACAGATTGCTGCTGACATCTTCAAAATATTGAATTCTTAATTACACCCACGCCAGTTCGTTTTTAAGGTAAGAGAATAAACCTGTTAAAGTTCATATGTCTTCCGAGACAAAGACGAAGTGGGGGAGACATAAAAACAATGAAACAGAAAAGATAGAAACAGCGGAATCAAGTACAAAATTAAAGAAAATTGGATTGGTGTTGGTGATGGTGATGGTGGGGGTAAATATGGCGTGGCAAAGATGAAAGGGTGGGAACGGGAAATAGACGCTCCAGATAGATTCAAGATATTGCTGTTTCGATTTTTCCTCAATCCCGTATATTACCATAGTGATCATAACATCTGTATAGACACCCCGCAGATCATCGTTACACGCACGCACGCACGCACGCACGCACGCACGCACGCCCGCCCGCCCGCCCGCACGCACGCAGTGAATTTTTATCGATCCAGAACGTCCGGAGAATGGTATTTGATGTGATTACTACAAAACATTCCTTGGAACTTAGAGCTGAAAAAAAATTAACTGACATAAAAAAGAAAAGAGTAATAAAAAATACAATTAAAAAGTTGTAGGTGACAGGTGCAATTACAGTGACGCCATCTAAAGAAAATGGCGCGAAAGTATGGCAGAAGAATTATAATAAAAACTAACAGCAATTAAGAATCAAAGATCAATTCGTGATTGATGTGATTAGGTGCTACTAAGTCAATCATAACTTTTCTACTTCCGTTTTCATCGGAGAACATATGGGCTTCAATTTGATTTCACTCTCATTCTGTTACTCAGTAGAAGAGGCAACCAAACCATGCAGGTAAAACCACATTATCAAACTTAAAGACAGTCATGTGTGTGCGTGCGTGCATGTGTGTGTGTGTGTATGTGCGTGCGTGTGTTTGAATGTATAGAATATATACATGAGAGAGTGTTTGAGGCATGGAAGCAAAAGGATTAAAATACTCAGAAACAACGTATACTCACTGTAGATACATTTTGTGACTTATCTGTTTAGAATTTTGGCTTAAGGCCAGCAATTTCGGGTGTGCGGGTGAAGGGGTAAGTCGACTACATCGACCTCTTTACTCAATTGGTAATATTCTATTGACCCCCGAAAGGATGAAAGGCAGTGTCGACCTCGGCGGAATTTGAACTCAGAACGTAAAGACAGACAAAACGCCGCTAAGCATTTTGTCAGGCGTGCTAACGATTCTTTCTACTATAGGCAAAAGGCCTGGAATTTGGGGGAGGGGGATAGTCAATTACATCGACTCCAGTTTTTTTACTGGTACTTAATTTATCGGCCCCAAAAGGATGAAAAGCAAAGTCGACCTCGGCGGAATTTGAACTCAGAATGTGGCGACGGGTGAAATACCGCTAAGCATTTCGTCCAGCGTGCTATCAATTCTGCCAGCTCGTTGCCTATTATATAAATACATGAGAGTTTGTTTGGGGTATGACAACAAAAACAAAATAGTCGGAAACAAAGCATTCCCTCTGAAGATACATTTTTCTTCTTTGAGATTTATCAAAAGGTCATGTGATTCACTGGCTTCATTCACGTTGCTTTGCTGCATGTATGCTTGGTGCTTCACTTTAAAAACTTTTCCTTGCAAGTCTTGATATTGTACTGTCAAAACAGAGACAAAGTGACGAGAATATTTTGTTCTCAATAACTATGTCATAACTAACAGACAGTTTAAAGTGAGTCTAAGCACATACACACAAAGAACAGAACGTCAGAGATGTATAGTCATGTAAAACTTTATGCATTCTACGAACTACACAAACAGAATAGCACTTTTCTAATGAATGTACCCTGAAGAATGAGTTCGACGAGTGAGTTTTACGTTACATTCACTAGAGTCTCAATAAGCTAACGGTTTGTGGAACTCACATTTCACAGCTCGAATTGATTGTTCTTAGCAGCATGTTTTACTGTTGACCACCACACCTGCCATCACCACCACTTACCGTCTCTCCCTCCTTCTTATCATTATAATCATCATTTCATGTCCGTTTTCCGTATTCGCATAAGTTAGACGGTACTCGCAGTCCAGGTCAGTCCTTACTTGGACTTTCAACTGTCCTAGACACGTTAGAGATCTACATCTGGCTTGTACATTTTATTGTACGGTTCTACGACTGGACGCCCTTTCAAAAACCAACCACTTTTCAGAGCATACTGGATGTATTTCATTATATCACAAGCACTTGACAGGTTGTCATGCCCACAACAGGACCAAAAGCTCTTCTTGACCCGAGGTAAATTCTGATCAATCATTTTACAGAGTGTAGTGGATGTATTTTATTGAAGCACCAGCATTAGTGGGGTTGCCCGGTAGCCTACAAAACAGAAGAGGCTCCTCATCACTGTACATCGTTTGTTTAGGGTAGCATGACCAATAGATCGAGTAGTGGAAAGAATGATTGTAGATGACTCAGTGTGGCAGAAAGAAGTGCAAGTGTGTAGTGAAAGAGAGAGAGAGAGTGACTGTGTGGAGGGAGAGAGAACAGGAAATGACCTTTCTATGTAAGTGTCACCTACAATGTGATATTTGAAATGTTTACTCTGTTTACGATTGGTCGTTTGACTATACTTCCTCGATGGTGTAGCGTGGAGTATGCGGATGTGCAGAGGTGTGGTAGTGCAGGAGTACCGGCAGCATACGCGGTCATTTTATATTCATATGTTTGCTATATTCTAAACCATGTAACATTTGTTGAAGGGGTGTGGCCAACATGGCTACTGTACAGGGTTACGAAACACACGCTACACTACAGCACTTCCTACCATATTTTCCACTTTTAAAGTTTTGTATTTCATGCAAATCTTATAAGTTTACCTTCTCGTGCCTTTTGCCCTTCTGGAATTGATGAGAAACCAGTGCCATCTCCTCAGATGATTTAATACAATATACATTTCTATTGTGGAGGCGCAATGGCCCAGTGGTTAGGGCAGCAGACTCGCGGTCATAGGATCGCAGTTTCGATTCCCAGACTGGGCGTTGTGAGTGTTTATTGAGCGAAAACACCTAAAGCTCCACGAGGCTCCGGCAGGGGATGGTGGCGGACCCTGCTGTACTTTTCACCACAACTTTCTCTCACTCTTACTTCCTGTTTCTGTTGTGCCTGTAATTCAAAGGGTCAGCCTTGTCACACTGTGTGTCATGCTGAATATCCCCGAGAACTACGTTAAGGGTACACGTGTCTGTGGAGTGCTCAGCTACTTGCACGTTAATTTCACGAGCAGGCTGTTCCGTTGATCGGATCAACTGGGACCCTCGACGTCGTAAGCGACGGAGTGCCAACAACAACAACATTTCTATTACATCTCTATTATAGTCTCTACCAATTGATGCTTGAATCAGTGAAATTAACTTTACAAAATAACTAACTGTATTTAGTTCAGAGTTCAAAAATCGCCCCCAACCTCGAAGTCGAATTTGTCTTTCCTTTCTTCTATAGTTGATAAAATAAGTACCAGTCACATATTGGGGTCTGTTTTATATAATTCCTCTTCCACTGTGAACTTGTACTAAATTAGAATGGACGCAGAGTAGCTTTTCTCTGTATGTTTTGAACTGAACACCTCAAGATAACAAATAACTTGTTAGTTATAAAGTGTGTATGTTGTATCGACTTAAAAAAGTGGTGCTTCATCGGTTACATCGACGAGAGTTCCAGTTGATTCAGTCAATGGAACAGCCTATACATGAAATTAACGTGCAAGTGATTGAGTACTCTACAGACACACGTAATCTTAACGTAATTCTCAGGGTGATTCAGCGGGAGACAAAATGTGACAAGGCTGGCCCTCTGAATTGCAAGTACTACTCATTTTTGCCAGCTGAATGGACCGGTGCAACAAGAAATAAAATATCTTGTTCAAGAACGCAACGCATCACCGGGAATCGGACTCACAACCTTACGATCGTGAGCAGAATACCTTAACCAATAAAGCACGCGCCTTCACTTGTATCGACTTCCGAACATGCACCCAGTATAGTGCTGGTTGTGAGATAAGATCTAAAAACTCTTCTTTAATGTGTAAACTGACTCCAACCTCAACTTCACTTAAGAGAAGGCAATGTGAAAAAATCCCATGTAAATTACCAGATAAATGGGATTTTATCATAAGTATATTCTCTTTGCTTCAGTGAAGTAAATAATCCATTCTAATCTCATTTTAAAGCCTAAAACGTTGGATTAACTGAAACGGGAGCGGGACAGAGTAAATGCTTCAGAATATTTTGTTCCGGTCTGTTTCTCCGATCCCAAAGATAATTCATTATCCTCTACAATAGATAAGTATCGGTTGTGTTTTGGAGGTGATCTAACTGATTTTACCTGTGTCCTTGAATAAATGTATTGCTGAGAACAAAAAAAAAAAAAAGAAAGAAAAGAAAAAAAAATAATATTAATAGTAGTCTATTTCTTATAGAACAGCATTTTCAGAAGAAAAAAAAGGTGGGGATAAAAAAACCCGGCTGATCTGGGCCAAAAATTGTCTATGTGTCGTTAGCTTTGCTTTTTTTTAATTGTGTTACTTGCAGCATTCATTGGACTGCAGCCATGCTAGAGCATCATCTTCTCTTGTCCAAAGTACATATAACATTATTAACCAATGCCTTCACTAAAGAAATAAGTTCTAATTCACACTGCAGCAGCTGAAATGCATTACTGCTGTAGATAATCAATTACATTACGTCATGTCTAGCTTAATATATCGTAACTGAGGATTGTACTTTGGTTTCTTGGTTCCGTTTTCAACTCGAATTATACACACAGTACAAATGATTTGTTCAATAAAGAATTTGGAATATAAAGCATATCTAAATAGATAAATAGATTTATACGATGTACAAACTAATTTATTTCTTTTCAGGCGATTTTTTGAACCACAGAGTGGCACAAGAAGTTGCACAACAAAACTAAAATAAAACTAAACACTGCTTACTTTGTGATTGGTTGGAATAAATAACAATTCTCAGTTTTATTTGATTTATTCTACTCTCCTGGTTAGTATAAAAATTTTTCCAATTACGTCATTTACAGGATGTTTTCTAAATATAATGAAGCCGAATGGAAATAGGAAGTTGGTCCATCGTTGTTCGCCATTATCCTATCATTCACACAGCGGCAACAGTGAAATTAGTAACACTCAACTTACGGGTGTAGACGATCTTAATAATGAGTCACATACGAATGGGTGGATATGAACAGCTATTGTAAACATACTGCTGTTCACAATAAAGAGAAATATTTGACACATATATACAATTACTTTAACAATATATTGACATATTTAGCCCACAGTTATTTCAGCAATAGCAATAGATTTAACATATAGAGACTGAACAGCGAACACATCAGAATAGACGTAAACGCACATACCAACACATACAGAGTCATTCATACATTTCCTCGCCGAATTGCAAACTGTCTTTAGGTGCAGTTATATACATAGTACAGAAGCAATTTGTTGTTATCTTGTACACATATTACTTCAGATAGAGTTAACGAATCTAAAAACGTTACATCTTAATGTAAAACAATCGCTCATACTGTATATTACTTAGATTATAAAAGAACTGAAGACTGACTATTTGTAGGAAGATGTACAATAAATCTGTTAGCTAAGGATTGTTAATCTTTATCTTAAAGTACTTCATTTTTTGAAAATACGGAATTCATTTATTCTCAGCTTCTGTACGTTCAATCTTGTACAAAAGCTGGAAGGTTTCAACAATAATGAACTACAGTTCTATATTTAAGAGATGAGGACAAATACCCGTCAAATGTAAATAATGAACTAATTACTTACCTTAATGACTAACGGTTCACTAATTTGCAGCACTTGTGAATGGAATAATAACATATAAGATACAATATAGGAATTTCACCCCGTGTATAACTTTTTATATTATCAAATATGGAAAGATAACGATTGACTTTATCAGGATTTGAACTTAGAACATGTAATACAATGACTTAATACTATAAATTAGTTGTCCAACGCTCTGGCATTTCTGTCAATCCACTACGAAGACGAAATTGTTGACATAAGAAAATTACAAAAATGATAGAACTGCGATGTTAAGCAAATGATTTCTTTCAGAAAAGTCTTGTCTGAAAAGTAAAGTGGATTGGATAGCTTCAACTAAGTTCTCTTAACACTAACTCAGAAACACAGTGGAAGCAATCTCTGCCATATGTTTATGATATCTATATACAAATAAGGATAACTTTTGTTTACTTAGATTCACAGCCCGCAGACAGCCCGGAAAATTAAGTATTTATCTAAGATAAAATTTTCTGTTTAAAACAATGGTTTTTGTACCTATCATTCACCATTTTTCACATCGGACTAGAATGTGAAAATGGAAACAATACGAAATAATAATCAATGAATTCCATACTAAATGTAATCAACTTTTCACAAGATCGAAACCCGATCACCATTTTGCCGAAGTATTTCTCAATAAGCATATACAAATTTTATAAATTGTAAACATATTTAGATATTTTTTAATGTGTTACTGCACCCTACAGAACTCTATTCCAACCTGATTTCTATTTATCTATCTATCTATCTATTTTTTTTTTTTTAGATTACTTAGATACGTTTCGGCCGAAGTTGGCATAGGCCATGTCTAATTTAATAGCACCACCTGGTTGAGATACACAGTGAGCTCTTGGCCACCTTAGCCAATTTGAGCAGAGAGTTATTGTTTTCAGAGACATATTCGGGTGTGGGTGATTTGTCTGGTATTTGTTGGAGGTAATCCTCTGGGGACCGTTTGAATGCCATGAAATCACTTCCTTCTTTATGTGGGCTGGCACGATGTTGAAGAGAGCAGGACCAGTTGAGGTGAAATAGTTCTGTCGTAGTGTTGTGATACGATACGCTCATGATTTCTGTAGTGGACAGATGGCACGGGAGCCAAGCCTCGAATGAATTTTAAAGTTGATACCTATATCATTTGAGCAATGTTGATGGAATATTTTCCACATCATACAGATGATATAGCGCTCACGGTGGCGTTGGAGGAAGTTAAAGTCAGAGCTTTTTGAGTCGATCCCAATAGTCAAGGCTTGTCATGTTATCTATATATTTTTGTGTGTGATTAATCTCTGGGGAACTTCAATTTTCATAATATTCTGTATCGTGCGGGGGGGGGGGGGACGACAGCGGACAACAGTATTCAAGGTGAGAGCGAACAAAAGTAGAGAAAAGTAGAATAATGGTAGGGGCATCTCTAGACCGGAAAATCCTGAGAATCCAGGAGCACACCCTGCGAGCCATGTCAACTTTGCTGTTTATGTGAGCACCCCGGGTTATTTTGTTGTCAACAGTAGCACCCAGGTCACTAGCAGTGCCGAAGCCAGGTTAACAATACAGGGATTGATGAAAGCAGAGTAGTATTGTTTCTGCAGAATCTCAACCATATCTTCTGCTGTACTATGGAGAGTGTTGTCTTCGGCAATCAGAGGTCCGGCAGATGAGATAGCGACCTTATGCTTTTTGGCGAAAGAGAAGAAAACTTTGGGATTGAGTTTAATTTTCTCGACGGCCCACTTCTCAGTTATTCTTGCATTGGTAATGACAGACTTCAAACAGTTTTGGAGATCAAATTTCTTTGATTCCAGTAGAGCTACGTCTAACATATGGGAGTGGTGCAGCTGGCAATATTTTAGCCCGTTGATTTTCTTATTTATTCTTTTTATTTTTCTTATGAGCGACTTTTTATTTTTTTAGGCAGCCTGCATTTTGTTTTGTCCATGGACCGTAGTGGAATGTGGTGTGAACATATGTTTGTGACACTGTCTACAAATAACTACCACGATGCAGCAATGCTACTTGGGGAGAGAGAATCTGTGAAAGACCAGTCAACGAGCTAAAGATCGTTGGTGATTTCCTTTCAGTTAGCCTTGTGGAGATCCAAGAGATCAAAAGGGTGAGCTGGTGTGTGATAGTCAGGTTTTTCTCTAGGATGCCGAAACCTCAGTCTACAAAGAATCTCGTAGGCACGAGTTGAGACAGGAAGAATTCATCCATGAATTTGAACAGTGATTCCACTGCTGCTTTCTCTGGGGTTTAAATGCACACACCTGTTTTTAGCGTATGTGTAGTCCAGTCAATACACGGGAGATTGAAATCACCCGTCATTAAAATGCTACTGGTTTTGCACTTGGCTTTCTTGAGGCATTCATCGAAGCACGGTAGTGGCACATGGGGTGGCCTGTAAACCCCAATTATCACTAAGTCGTTTGTTTTATTATGTACAGATAATAATTCACAGTAACCATTGGAGAATGAGATATCCGTATCTGCAGTAAATGAACCGTGCAGGAAAATAGCAACAATGATTTTTCTTCTAAATTCAACTCCACTCCTTCACTCCCTTTAGAATGATGTAAGAGTTTCCAACAGCCATATTTTTGTGGATTATGCTTCTGATTGAGTGTTTGTTTTTTAACATCATAAATAGCCTAGTGGTTAGGGTGTTCTACTAACGATCACTGAGATCGTGGGTTCGCTTCCCGGACCAAGCTACGCGTTGTGTTCTGGAACAAAACACTTTACTTCATGATGCTCTGCGATCATTTCGACATTTGACGTGTGGCACACTTGTGCAGCTGTACAGGCAATGTCTAATAGAGGAAGGGAGCTAATGTACAGCACATATATTTGATGACTATAAACAGATCATTTGTGCAAGTCGTTCAGCAAAGACTGAACACTCATACGTTTAATAATTTGTAGTATTTCATAGACCTTTTATAGCTCACTCTTTCATCTACGCTCTTGTAGCTTTGATGGTAAATAATTATTCGCACTTAACATTTTGGGTTTCTAGACTATTTGCCTAAGCCATGCTTTCTTTCTTTTTCCTTCTTCCTTTTGTTTATATAGTATGCTCTTGCTTTTCACTCTGATGAAAATCTGTTACCTTAATTTCGAATGCCCTATGAAGATGAAGAATTTTATTCTCGCATTTATGTATAGACGGCATTCTAGTAATCTGATTAGAAACGGCTGTAAGATTTGTCATGTCATGCCTTGTATTGATAAATAAGCTATAAATCTAGTCCAATCGATGGCTTTCTCCATTTTCTAATTATTTGCATTTGTTCCTGATAAACTCTTGTTTATCCTGTTGTTACCTGCACTCGACGTGTATGGTGTGCCTGCGCACCATCGCCCGGGGATAACATAGGTCACGGATACTGATAGTATATACGCATATTTTATCCCTTAGTCGGTTACTATAACCAACTCTGTTTATATCTATACGTATAAAAATGGAGTTAAACGCAGTTGTTATTCAAATTCTTTTTCTTCCGACACATGTTTCGAAGACAACATTGGTATTATTCCAAAGGAATAAAATGGTGTAAAACAATGTAATCTTCTCTTCAGGGAAATAAAGAAATAAAACAAACTCGTCAATAAGACATTTTAACAGAATATAATGGATATGTATAATGATGAAAGGAACGCGATCAAGTTTTTTAAAACGTTAGAGGATATGACGTCAGAGGAAGCCTTTAGAAAAAGGAGGGGTAAAGGAAAGAAATAAGCAGAAACCAAATAAATGAGAAATATATGCAACAAATGCAGTAGTTACTCTATGAAAGAATCCCTAATTTGCATACCGAAAGTGTTTAACACTCCATAAATACCAGCGGCCTGTCAACGAGGAAATATAATTATAATTATAAATAAGGGCATCGAAAAAATTTTCTTTGCCTATATGCTGAAAATAGACGCTAGATTGTTGAACCACGTTAAATATCTTCAGTATTATTATTATTACACATGTGTCGAAACGAGAATGCATGCTAACAGGAATTCATAAATTTTAGTTATCTCTGGATCGGACCAATTTCTGAATTAGCTTAAAAAGATGTTTCCTTCATTGATCATACCAATTTCTGGATTAACCTAAAAAGATTTTTCCTTCATCTGCTGATTAAGGAAAAACAGGTTTTTCCTTAATCAGCAGAGGAAGGAAAAACTTTTTTAGGTTAATCCAGAAAGTGATCCGATCAAGATATAACTAAAATTTATGAATTCCTGTTAGCGTGTTTCCTCGTTTCGACACGTGCGTAATTATGATATTGATGATATTTAACGTGGTTCGACGATTTAGCGTCTATTTTCAGCATATAGGCTAAAAAAATCTTTTTCGACGCCTTTAGGTTTGTCTTTTTTTCATATGCTGGCCACTGATAAAATTTTTATCAATTTTATAGATAGATAGATAGATAGATATCAGTGACGTGCCGCCTGGGTAGACAAGGTAGGCAGTGCCTACCCTGAATGAAATAAATCGATAGTAACATTTTCCTTTTATGGCAAAATATGCACCTAATTCAATAAAACTATGAAGATTACTCTGATTATTATGCATAAAATGCAAAATATATAATTTTTTTGTAGATTAGGTAGGCATAATTCGTCCCTGCGAATCTCAGTTTTAAAACTACCCATAATACTGCTGTAGTACACGTGGTGCGTACATTCCTGCAACAACGTTTTCTTTACGCGCTATAAAGGCAGAAGTAAATCTGCCTGCAGCTCAGTCGCGCGCCTGTGTTTCGTTTATACATACACGTCACCAACAGCCTACCTTGAATAATTACTCACGGCATGTGCTTTATATATATATATATATATATATATATATATATATATATATATATAAAAGTGTGTGATTGATCAGAGTGCAGTTCGCAAAAATTAACGTTCTGGAGCCTATACAAATGTATTTAGGGCACACAGTTTAGCCATCTCACCACAGTTGTAAATTGTAAAACATAACTGTCACCACTACTACATGAATTTGAAGATTGCATAGTTTAATGCATGAAAGTACTAGTTCAATCAAAATGGACATTTAATATTCTATAATTTCATTATATTATATTATCTTATATTATAAGATTGTAAATAAAACGTGAATATCAAAGATCGAATTTCTTTGAGTAATATATATATATATATATATATATATATATATTTCTGTTTAAGGATCACAATACATATCTTCGGGCGCTATTAATAGCTTCACGTGTCTGAAAATTCAAACACGTTCTGCGCCTGAGGAACGTGTTTACATTTTGAGATACATGAAACTATTAGCAGCACCCGAAGATATGTATTGTGTCCCTTAAACAGAAATATTTGACTCTCACCAGATTGAGTGCTCTCTTTGTTGAATTATGCCACGAACCAATGCATTATATATATATATATATATATATATATATATATATACACATATATATATAACTCTTCGAAACGCTTAGTTTTAGAATGGTAGCAGCTGATGAAGGAAATGTTCTCTATGTGGGCTGTGTGTTTTCTGTACTCCGTTTATCATTTTGTCCACGTTATTTTGCTACGTCCTGTACCCAGATACACATCTATATATACATGTAGATGTAGGTATGTACATACATGTACGTATATACGCATATATTCATATATTATTTGTATTATATATATGTGTATATATATATATCTATATATCTATATATATCTATATATGTGTGTGTGTGTGTATATGTATATGTATATATGTATGTATGTATACATATATATACATACATACATATATATATTTATATGTACATGTAAATGAACACGCATGTGTGTGTGTGCCTGCATGTGTGCGCGCGCATTCATGTGTATGTGCACGCGTATGTCCGTTCATATATGTGTAAGTGTGTGTGTGTGTGTGTGTGTGTGTGCGCGCCCATGTACAGCCTTAGGCTTATATAAATACCATTATTATTATTTACAAGTTTGTAAGACCCAGCACCGTATAACAAAACCATTCGTACCGTAATATATATATATATATTCGCCATGATAGATCGCTAGCCACTATACCTTTTTCTATTTTCTATTTTCTCTCCTTGTTTATTTCTGTGTTCCTTTCTGTCGAAGAGCGTAGGTTCGAAACGTAAAAGACTTTCTCACTTCCCGAGCGTTAAACTAATACATCTGTTTGTTGTTTGCACACACGTATTCGTTGTTTTTTTGTTGTAAATTCTCACTGTATATATATATATATATGTATATATATATATATATATATATATATATATATATATATATATATATATATATATATATATATATATATATCAGCACTCACATTTATATATACATGTATACAAGCATTTCTCTCCGTCCTGGAAATAGACTTACATAGGATTGAAGGCGCCAATCCATATATTCCTTTCTACTGTAGGCAGAAGGCAACAATTTCGGGTAGGGGACTAGTCGATTGCATTGGCCCCAGTTCTTGACTGGTACTTATTTTATCGGCACGGAAAAGATGAAAGGCAAAGTCGACCTCGGCAGAATTTGAACTCACAACGCAAAATGAACGAAATGGCGCGCCAGTGATTCCGCCAGCTCGCCGCCCTTTTTGTCACTTTATGTATTAACAAGAGATAATAATTGCTTTAGAAAGGTAGTGAATCATACTTTGAGAACGATTTGCAGGCCAAGTGAAATAACAAGGTGTACGTAGATACATACCGGGGATTATGATAATATATTTCATCTAACACACACTCACACAGATAATGGCCAACGGGCGTGTCCTTACAGTGCCGCTAGAAATTCTAGAAATTGTAGAAAATTCTCTGTGAAATAATACCCGACTATCTTTAAAAAAGAAAGGCATATTGATGGCCATGGTTGGAATGTTTACGATAGCAGGTTTCCTTTTTCTGGGCTGCTCTGGAGAAAATAGAACACACGCACGCACGCACGCACGCACGCTCGTTCGCATGCTCACATTCATATACAAGACAAATTCAAACTCAGTATAATGGAGAACGAGATAATTAAATGCGTAATTAACAAAGAAAACAAAAGGCAAATAAAATAAAAGGGGGAAAGAAGAAGTGGGGAAGAAGAAGAAGAAGAAGAAGAAGAAGATGATGATGATTAAGGTGGTGGTGATGATGATGCTCCTAATCGGTATCCATACTACTCTGGCAGCTGTAAAAGACAGTTTTCCGTACAATATGCCAGGATTTGCCAACTAAATTGTTATCAGATATCCGAGTTAAGGAAAGATAATATAGACGTGACATCGAATCACTCGCGGAAATTATTATTATTATTATTATCATCATTATTATTGTTATTATTATTATTCGAGAAAACCGCCCATACACATATACACTAACGGGCATGTACGTACACTTTGCACCAAATCACTGCAATATAGTATGTGATATGGGCTTTCTTGCGGTGGTTGGAAGATTTAGCATTCAGCAGGAACGAATCTGCTTCTAACCCAGATGTTAATCCTGCAAGTTTCAGTGAAGAAAAGATAATATATTGACAGCGTATGACTCACATGGATTGGAACGTGCTTCTGAAAAAGAAAATGTTTTGTGCGAGAATTTAACTCCAGACACTGAATTATAAATAAAGTAAAGGAATAAGGATTTATCTCAGCTGCAGAAACTCTTAAACTTGTTTGTAGGAGAACGGTAGACACAACTTACAGCCAGGTGGACTGAGCTGACACGCGTTATGTCTTCTCAACCATAGATACGGAGCATTTCCAGTATAGTTTTCCATTCACAAGGTTTTAGTTGGCCCGAGGCTATAGTAGAAGACACTTGTCCAAATTAACACGCAGTGGGACATAACTCAGTACCATGTTGTTAGGAAGCCAACTTCTGACCACACTTCCGCTCTGGAGCCATAATGTTCATCATCACAAAGGATTCTTTGGAGGCGCATAGCTTAATGGAATTGGGTGCTGGACTCATGATCGTAAGATTGAGGTTTCGATTCCTAGACCGGGAGATGTATTGTGCTTTTCAGCAAAACACTTCATTTCAGTATAGTTTCACTATAGTGATAGCTCTTCATTCAACCTTGTGTGATTCTGCACACGCAAACGTATATACACACGAACACACACATACACATACACGCACACACAGACACGTGTTGGGAATCTTTTGTAAAGGTGATACCCAACACCAAGATAGGCCGATTGCCCGTCTTTCCAGAAGCTGCCTTTTGTTTGCTTTTTAGGCAGGTCCGCTATCACGTTACTCGTTTTTGTCAGCTGAGAGAAATGGAGTAATGTGAAATGATGTTTTGCGGAAAAACACCACGTATCTCCCAGTCCAGGAAGCGAAACTTCATGAATCCGACGCCCTAGCCACTAAGCCATGCGCCTTCAAGGAATCCTTTGTTTCCAGAGTGGTGCAGGTGTTACTGTGTGAGAAGAAGTTTGCTTCCCAACTACATGGGTCCGAGTTAAGTCCCACTGCGCGGAAAATTGGGCAAGTGTTTTTACTAAAGCCTCGGGCTGACCAGACCCTCGTGAGTGGATCTGGTAGACGGAAACTGAAAGAAGTCTGTCGTATATGTGTGTGTGTGTGTTTGTGTTTCTCCACTACTACTGCTTGACAACTAGTGTTCCTGTGCTTACGTCCCTGTAACTTAGTGGTTCGTCAAAAAAGTAGCAGGCTTTTAAAAAATATGGGACTGATTCATTCGACTAAAAATTCTGCGCCCCAGCATGGCCGCAGTCTAATGACTAAAATAAATTAAAGGGCGGATGTGTTTCATATGGAGCGAATTGTTACATGACACGCGCTCAGTAATCGAAAGAGACGGGCCAAAATGATTGGTGGACAAGTCTAATCTGAAGCTAAGCTTTGGAGTAGATTTTCTAGACCTACAGACAGAGTTAAGTTGAACCTTATAAGCTAAGTCCTACGTGGTTTAAGATAGAATCGTACAGTACAGTAACATAGGCATCTGTCATCTACAGTGGCCTCGTGTCGACCAGAGCAGGGTGGAAGAAGGTACTAACTACTTCATGTACCGTGTCAAGGAATTTTAATTAATATTCCAGCCCTAATGCTGGTAACAATCATTTCTTAAATGAAAAATTCAGTCCAAACTAGGCAGGTGAAAATAAACCCGAATGTTTGTAAAATCAAAATGAATTAAACATGGAATGTAGTAAGGAATAAACATAATCTTTAGTTGTGCAGGGACAACTTCGGACATGTTTCAGTCCTCTTAGACCTCATCCGCGAAGCAAAGTCTAATCATAACTTCAGACCTTAGGTGAAAAGGGACAGATTTTTTTCCCGGGTAAAGGCGAAATATGAAAGACAGGAAATGTGCGAAAGTCCATTAACGGACAGTTGTGTTCTTCATAAACTGAAAACCATCGTACAGTTTAACTCAACCACTTAATCTCTGGTAAGACATAAGAAGAATTTTTCATTACGAGGTTTTAGGGTTGAATCAGACAATCACTCCTGAAAGTCTACTGTCATTAACTTCAACGTTTGAAGACTGCTTTGGATAGAAAACATCCTGCATTAATAAACTACTGGAAGTGGTGGGAGTGGTTCTCAACCGGGGTCCATATAACACCTGGGGGTTCATATAAAAATTTTGGGGGTCCATGCAAACAAAATAGTAAATTGGGACCTAGAGTCCAGGAAAAGTTTTGCTTTAGATGTATTTATTGCAAGAAACAGCCGCAGATAAACCTAGACAAGTTAATGTGTGAAAAATAAAATGGGAATTTTGAAAGAAGTATCTATAAAAACAGTTTTTAAACATTGAGTGGTTATGGGGGTCTTCCAAAATAGAATAGTACTCAAAGGGGTCCATAGATAAAAAAAAATGGTCGAGAACCACTGATCTAGATAATGCTCATGTTCTCGAATTATTCGAATGGAGAAAATGCTATCATCATACTTATCAGAGCTCGCTCCATTAAACTTTCACTTATGTAGGTTATGCAGGTCCTTGCAAAACCGCATAGACAGGAAAAGTGGGGTTATCAAAGAAAGCATGAAAATATATAAGCCAAGTAAAAGAACATTATAGATCAGGCGTTAAAAAATTTTTTAAGTAAAGAAGAGACAGAACGTGAAGGAAATTGTAAAATTGATTAAATTTGCAGGAGTAAATATCTTTTCTTTTAAATAAACACTTAAAATCAGATAGAATTTACTATACAATCTGATATTATATAATACAGTATACTATATTATATAGTATAGTGATATCTATGCTGCATGCGTGTGCCACACGGTCCCGGGTTCAGTTCCACTGCATGGTACCTTGGGCAAGTGTCTTCTACTATAGCTTCGGGCCGACCATATAATATATTATATATTATATATAATATATATATATATATATATATATATATATTATATTATATAATATATATATATATATATATATATATATATTATATTATATAATATATATATATATATATATTATATTATATTATATAATATATATATATATATATATATATATATTATATTATATAATATATATATATATATATATATATATATATATTATATTATATAATATATATATATATATATATATAATATTATATAATATATATATATATATATATATATATTATATTATATAATATATATATATATATATATATATATTATATTATATAATATATATATATATATATATATATTATATAATATATATATATATTATATAATATATATATATATTATATAATATATATATATATATATATATTATATTATATATATATATATTATATTATATATATATATATATATTATATTATATATATATATATATATTATATTATATAATATATATATATATTATATATATATATGCATGTATATATATATATATATACCCTTTTACTCTTTTATTTATTTCAGTCATTTGAATGCGGTCATGCTGGAGCAGCGCCTTTAGTCGAGCAAATCGACCCCAGAGCTTATTCTTTGTAAGCCTAGTACTTATTCTATCGGTCTCTTTTGCCGAACCGTTAGCTTACGGGCACGTAAACACACCAGCATCGATTGCCAAGCGATGTTGGGGACACACACACACACACACACACACACACATATACATACATACATACATACATACATACACACACACATATATATATATATATATATATATATATATATATATATATATATATATACACACGACGGGCTTCTTCCAGTTTCCGTCTACCAAATCTACTCACAAGGCTTTGGTCTGCCCGAAACTATAGTAGAAGACACTTGCCCAAGGTACCACGCAGTGGGACTGAGCCTAGGATGATGTGGCACACGCATGCAGCATAGATATCACACATACGCACAAGCGTAATACGTCTATCTATCTATCTATCTATCTATCTATCTATCTATCTATCTATCTATCTCTATATAGAGTTTTTTTATTCTTTTAGTCTTTTACTTGTTTCAGTCATTTTGACTGCGACTATACTGGAGCACTGCCTTTAATCGAGTAAATAATATATATACAAGCAAACGCAACTCACACACATACGCGCATAGGGTTCTGTAGATATGTGTATAAACGAGATTATCATCATATAAAGCAATAATCTGCCAATATAAAGTTATTCATGCAGATAAGAAAAATTCCGTATACATAACCATAAATAAAAGGTGATTTTTACACGTTCGCATACGCCTAGATGTATTCATGTACACAAGTGTAAGTACATACATACAGACATGTATATATATATATATATATATACATATATATATATGGGAGAATATACAAATAATAACAGGCGAGGACAGGTGGTGTAAATAACAAAAGGATATATTAGTATGACGCTCGGGAATACGGAAAGTCTTTGACGTTTCGAGCTACGCTCTTCAACAGAAAGAATACGGAGACAAGGAGAAAAACACGGAGAAAAAAAATTGAATAGTGTTCAGTCAACGGTCAAATATATACACACACACACACACACACACACACACACACACACACACACATATATAATAAATATATAATATATAACATATATCTATATATTATATGCTATTTATTATATATTTAGTGTGTGTGTGTGTGAGTGAGTGTGTCTTGTATGTAATATAAAAACATAAATACGCATGCAAATATATACACTGGAAAATATATTGAAATGTATAAGATTGTAGATTTATATAGAAAGATGAAATAGAGTTGAAGTAAAAAAAAAAAAGGGAGACTGAATAAGTGAGTGAGTAAGTGAATGGGGTTGAAGGAGTGAGTGAGTGTGATAACGATGAAGAGACGAAAAACAGACGAACACTTAACCCGATTCCCCTAACAACAACAACTCTATAAAAATGTTATGCATTCATTGCTATATACAATGATTGCTCCCGAAAACAATTGCTAAATGTTTGTATAAACCTAGATTGAACGGAAGTATTATAGTAGTTTGACAGTTTATTTCCGGTGAGGCGAAAGTCGTTCCATTGTCAGCGCTGCCGCCATTGACAAAGCTACTGTCTCGTTTTGTGTCGCCGCTCGCACTGAAAGACGACAATCAATTAGGTAGCATTAGACAGAATTGGACAAATAGAAGCCACTCATTGCTCTGCATGGCTGACTACCACCCAACCACAAGCTTAGCCTTCTCACGCACTCAACCGGACAACCTTTGACTTATTCCTTTATACATACATACATACATACATACATACAAATGTGAATTTGTCTGTGTTAACTACATCCCAAAGATGGTGCTTTGCTGGAAACTGGCTCCCTCCTCAGTGGAAAAGATTTATAATAATTAAAAATAGACATACATTCAGACATATACATACATATGCTCACACGTACATATACGTACATCATTTTACAGATATACATGTACAAATAGATACACACACTATCCATACATGTTTTTCTTCTTTTTTTTTTCAATCGCATACCGAACACACGTGTTTATATACATACGCTCGAAGCTTCACCGAATAGCTTTCAGATCAACTCCAACACCTGGGAAACGCAACCTCAAGATTGTCTTGCCTGGCGAAGCTGCACCAACAGAAGTGCCACCTTTTCTCTTCATTCTTGTTAAACACTGGATGTTCCGTAAGGTGAAGGCTAGGCGGTTTGAGAGGAGGACTCGCTATTTGCTCGTAACTAAAAAGCACCCGAAACAATGACTGAAAATATAGTACAAGTTACAAATTCATATTTGCTTCCGAGTGACGGCTGCGTATAAATATATATATAAGCTGATACTTATTTTATCGATTCTGAAAGGATGAAAATCAAAGTGGACATTGGCAAAATTTGTGTATATGTATGTATATATATATATATATATATATATATATATATATATTATATTGTATTATATTATATTATATTATATTATATTATAAGTATGTATATACTCTTTACTCTCTTTTACTCTTTTACTTGTATCAGTCATTTGACTGTGGCCATGCTGGAGCACCACCTTTTTAGTCGAGCAAATCGACCCCAGGACTTATTCTTTTGGAAGCCTGGTACTTATTCTATCGTTCTCTTTTGCCGAACCGCTAAGTTACGGGGACGTAAACACACCACCATCGGTTGTCAAGCGATGCTGGAGGGACAAACACAGACACAAAAACATATACATACACATACATACATATATATACATATATACGACGGGCTTCTTTCAGTTTCCGTCTACCAAATCCACTCATAAGGCTTTGGTCGGCCTGAGGCTATAGTAGTAGACACTTGCCCAAAGTGCTACGCAGTGAGAATGAACCCGAAACCATGTGGTTGGTAAGCAAGCTACTTTATTTCATAAATATTTGCCATAAAGGCATTACAAAAAGGGGACGAATAAGGACGACAAACATAAAAGTAGCTGTATCGATTAAATATTTACAATTTTAAATATACAATAATAATTTGCTTATATTTACAATATTCATTAAAACATTTGCTCATTACAGATGCAATTTGTAATGGCTTTCCTGAAGGATAGGCATCCGACCACCAGGGGAGACCGTTGCTTTTTCTTTCCCTTGTTTTTGGCTTCCACTTACCTGCGGGCCATTGAAACCCAGACTATTGCAGTACTGTGTCCTTATTTTAGATGGGGAAGACGGGATCTTTGGTATGATGCAATGCTGTCCAGTTCGAGGACTGGTATAACTGTCAATTCCAAAATTTGGAGTTAAACCCTCCAAGATCTTCCAAATATATATCACCGCATATCTCTCTCGTCTTCTCTCCAAGGAATAGAGACTCAGCTCCTTTTCCTGGTTCTGAATATCCTCAGAATCCATGCAGCCACTCGCCTGCACAGTGTTGCCATCTTGGTAATATGCACATGGAATGCTGCATCATTGCTCATGTGAACTCCCAGGTCAAGCACCGACTCTGACTATGGGATCGTATTATCTTCTGGTCCAGTGTATTCCGATTTTAGTCTGGTGTGTTGGACCGATAGTGGAGTGCCAGAAATTCCATAGCATTGAACTGCATGTTATATCTGTTAGCCCATCTGTAGATTTCGCTCGGGTCTTTCTGCAGTTTTATGATGACCTCTGGGTTCCTAACTGCCTGCGATACTTTTGTGTCGTCAGCATAAATGGTCAGATTGGCTGAGTGTACTGCGGAGGGCATGTCTGAGAGGGGAAGTTGAAGTCACCTATCAGGAATATAGTAGTACGTTGATCCAATTGTGTTAGAACTTCCTTTATCCCATTGAGGTTTTCCTCAAATTTTCCATCATGATTTGAGGCACCAGGTTGGCGATATAGTGTGCATATCACTATGTTAAGTTGCTTTACATGTACTATGAGTGTGTCACACTTCGAGTTCGATAACAGGATTAATGGTGTGACATCTTTGCAGATGTACATTGCAACTCCACCGTGACTTCACATACATATATACACATACATACATGCATATATATATTTACATGTGCATACATGCATATATATATATATATATATATATATATATCTTGTTTTCTCCGTATTCTTTCTGTTGAAGAGCGTAGCTCGAAACGTTAAAGACTTTTTGTATTCCCGAGCGTTAAACTAATACATCCTTTTGTTGTTTACACCATCTGTCCTCGTCTGTTGTTTTTTTTTCGTAAATTCTCCCATATATATATATATATATATATATATATATATATATATATATATATATATATATATATATATAATATATATATATATTAAATTCAAATTACGATAAACGTAAACAAACAAACGAAGTTTGCTTTTAGAAGCGTTGAGATGTCTTAGAAAGTTAAAGAAGTGATTTTAAATTCTCAAACGCAGGATAATGCTAATAATATAGCCTGAACAGGATAAACTACCCCTATTTTGCAGGAAAAAGTGTAGGCGTCCAGCCATGAGACACGAACTCACACCTCCGTGATAGCACGGAAAAATATATCCATTCCTGTTAAACGACAATACCTGGAAATTTTACTATACAGAATTAGTAACCTAATAAAGAAGATGAAATGCCGAGCTTCTGCCCTTAGTTTTTTTTACTTCACCTCTCAAAATACTTATAAAATGTCTCGGCATCTATCCAACTTAAGATTTTAGTTCTCTGTATGATAATGCAGTAAAGTGTTCCCTGATGATCCGCTGTGGTTAAGCATCTAATTTGCACTTGAAACACTGTGCTGATTCCAAACAATGGTGAAACTTGAGAACAAATGGTATAGACTTGTGTTTATGGTAATTTCACACGAGTGTGTGTGAATATGTGTGCGCGCGTGAGTGCACACACACACACACACACACACACATACACATGTATGCGTACAGACGTGTCACCAGTTCAAATATGCCTGGGGCGTATTCGAACCCGTATGAAAGCCATTCACTGTGTTTTCACATGGAGAAAAGTTCTCGCTGTAGACAGATACGTGTAAGCACACCGAATCAATTCGCTGGTGGATGCATGCATTTCAGAGTGGTTATCTCCTCCTCAGCACTAGGAACTGGAAAAGCAGACGCTGCTTATCGCTTTCATTCCGTATAATTTATATGTGTGTGCTTGCGTGCGTGCACGTTGTGTGTATGCAGTCAGCCTTAGCACAGCGAATGGTTTTCTTGAAGATCGTATTTACATCCATGTATATGATACTATTGTCAGTTAAATGTCTGGTCGAAGCAAACAGCGGAGTACAGATCCTCATGTCTTCCACAAATTAGTCACTTGAAGAGCAGCGACTCTTGCCATGTGACATTAGAAAATAATGTTTGCTTCTTATTATTTGTGTGTGTGTGTGTGTGTGTGTGTGTGTGTGTGTGTGTGTGTATTGAATAATTACGAAGTGAGTTGTTTTAATGACTAGGATAAATTTTAATTAATCCATTTCGATATCTTACCGATGCTTTATTCAGAAAAGTAAACGGTGCCTGCAGAAATTGCATACGTTGTAACCTCCTCGCTTTTTCAAATTCAGCAGATCTTTCAGGTCTTTTACTAAGTGGGCTTCCAACATATTTTCCAGATCCCTCCCACCCATTATACCTCAACGAAGCTTACTCCGTTGGTGGTAGAAAAGACTTCTGCATTCAACTTCCACTTAGTAAATTCGTATAACTAGAAAAAAAGTTCTTCCTCTCCATTCTTTTCGCATTCCCTATTCTCATCACTATATTATTTACGAACTCCAGGGTATTTACGATCTCCGAGTATTCCAACATAATAAGGCGAGCCTTTCCGTTCTCTGAAATAGTGTGCTACACAGCTACGGCCTTCTCTCATAAACTCTTCTATCGCTCCATCCTTCTCTCTCTACTTCGCTGTCCTGGAATCTATCCCAGTTTTTGAAAACACACGATACAGGGTGTCCGATCCCATAGAATCCAGCCTCTTTGACCCCGCTAAAAACCAATTATCACTATCACTTTTAATGACTCAAATGAAACGAAAAAAATTGTAAATAATCCCCTCCATTATCATCTTGAGTGTCTCTCCCTCCTAATGGCCGCCTGTATGACTTTGGGAAGCCAGGTCATGTCAGACAATGGAACAAAAAAATTTCTAAAAATGATACGTTAAACAAAATAGTATAAATCATATAAACCTATATGATAGTGGGTGTTTTATATATTTTTATGATATCAGTCAGTTATTTCGTCTGGATTGTTAAGTATTTTTGAACATTAGAAAAAGGTGTGTTATATGGAAAGGTATTTCCCGTGTTTTCTTGAGTGAAATGAGTATTTTCGACTTAATAATTAACAAGCTATCCCAGCTTGTCTTTAAGCGAGAGCTGGAAGGACGTTGATGTTGACCAAGGGAAAAGTTTTATTCTTATTATTTTCAGATTGGTGTTCGCTTTCCTCACTACAGCACAATTTCTCGTCTTTACAGCGAAAATAAATAAGGAAATAAAAATAAAGTGCTATGTCTTTTATCTTTTACTTGTTTCAATCATTTGACTACGGCCATGCTGGGGTACCATCTTGAAAGACTTTAGTTGAACGAATCGACCTTAGGGCTAGGTTTTTTAAAGCCTAGTGCATATTTTGTCGGTCCCTTCTGCAGAACCGTTAGATTACGGGACGTAAACACACCAACAACTGATGACAAGCGGTGGTGGTGGAACAGATACACACACACACACACACACACATACACACACACACACACACATACACACACACACACACACACACGATGAGCTTCTTTCAGCTTCCGTCTACCAAATCCATTTGGTCGGCCCGAGGCTATAGTAGAAGACACTTGCCCGAGGTGCCACGCAGCGGGACTAAAAACCAGAATCATGTGGTTGAGATGCAAGCTTCTTGCCACACAGCCACGCCTACGCCTATATGTTAATCTCAGATGTTCGGAAAATATATATATAATACTGCTAGTCCTAATTCTCTACATAAATTCTTTATGATTTTAAAGTGTGTTCACAATAAGAAAAATATCAGATGTTAAACAGATCCTCATTTGCAAGATCAGTTTGAAAATGAAGGTAGTTGTGTTAGCGTGTATGATATTTAGTATGATTACATGAAGACAGGTTCGATTCCCAACGAGGTGCACACTGCATTTGACTTTCACATACGTATATTTACGTGTGTGTAAATATATAGCTTATTTCTTGCGAACCAAAAGTATTAGGTATCGAGGCATCTTTTTTTTTTTATTAATGAGATAACGTAATTGCATCCTGGTATTTATCTGATCTCACTCTTCAGTAATATCAAAGAAGAAGAAGGCTGACGACTTAAAATAATATTACATTTCTGATTAAACTAAAAATAGCAGCGGAAGACGAAATAATTAGAGATAAACGGAGCAAAGTTCGGGCCGGTAGACTAGAGAGGTTAAAAGCAGTTGAAGAAACCGATGAACAAATAAATGAAGAGATAACTTGAATGGAAGAGATTTAGAAATTTCGAAGAGTCGAATTAATATTTAATCAGGTTCCCAGACGTTTTAACTCTGACGTCAAATGGCTGATAAAACTAGCGGTAACTTTCACTGGAGTTCGACCGTGTCGCTGATTACGCACTCATAATTATCTTCTTCTTCTTCTCCTTCTCCTCCTTCTTCTTCTTCTTCTTTATTATTATTATTGTTATTATAATCATTATTGTTATTTGTTGTTTGTGCCTTTTCTATATCTATCGTTATTGCAAAGACTGTAATATCTTTTGCTTGTTGTTATTGTTGTAGATAGTTATATTGCGAAACAAAAGAATTTTTTTTCTTCTTTTTGCGTTAAATACAATGCAAGTTCTTTTCTACTCTAGGCACAAGGCCCGAAATTTTTGGGAAGGTGGAGCCAGTCGATTAGATCGACCCCAGTATACAACTGATATTTAATTTATCGACCCCGAAAAGATGAAAGCAAAGGCGACCTCGGCGGAATTTGGGATCTATTTTAAAACGGGGGCGCCAGTTTTCATTTATGTTTTATGTAGTGTTTTTGGTACCGAAAGACTTTCAAACTTCGTATACTTATCTATTTTGTGTTATAGAACAGAAAAATATTTTTGTATTCGAACTTATTTCATGTAAAAAATTGTCTTATTTCGATAATTTCTACTAATCACTGACGTCTATTCAGTTGAAAACAGTTAGCGCTGGGATCTATTTTAAAACGGGGGCCACATTTTTCATTAATGTTTTACGTAGTGTTTTTGGTACGGAAAGACTTTCAAATTTCGTATACTTATCTATTTTGTGTTATAGAACAGAAAAATATTTTTGTATTCGAATTTATTTCATGTAAAAAATTGTCTTATTTCGATAATTTCAACCAATCACTGACAAGTATTCAGTTGTTTACATTTACTCCTTTGGCTGATTAAGCGATGTAAAGCGTATTTAATCTCCATACCTTCGTTTTATTTGCTTTTTTCATTTTAAATTTGCTTTTTTCATTTTAAATTTGCTTTAACCCTAACCCTACGGTTAGGGTTAATTGTTTCAGAATCGTTTGTTTATGTAGTCGGCACTTAATGTATATCGGCTGAATGGACGTCAGTGATTGGTTGAAATTACAGAAATACGACAACTTTAGCATGGAATAGCTTAGGGATTTCTTTTTTTTTAAAGAAGACTAAGAGAAAAAGATGTTTTATATGACACATTCTACCAGTGTTCCAAGTTTCAAAGTGTTTCGTTAATGAAAAATGTGGCCCCCGTTTTAAAAAAGATCCTAGCGCTGTAACGGTGTATATCGTATTAATCCCCTAACCCTAACTAGACTGTTAACCCTAACCCTAACCCTAAAACTAACCCTAACTCTAGAATCCGAGCTCTAAAATTGTTACACACATAGATACGCACAGCGTAATTTATTATATAAACAATATATGCGTATAAATTACGATTAAACCGGATGAAATATGTCACAGGGAATAACATTTTTATGACCGCCCAGCAGTAACTCTATTCAGCTGAATAGACGTCAGTGATTGGTTGAAATTACAGAAATACGACAACTTTAACATGGAATAACTTACGATGTACATTTTTTTGTTAAGAAGACTAAGAGTAAAAGATGTTTTATATGACACATTCTACCAGTGTCCCAAGTTTCAAAGTGTTTCGTTAGTGTTTCGTTAAGAAAATACTGGCGCCCCCGTTTTAAAATAGATCCGGAATTTGAACTCAGAACGTAAAGACAAATGAAATACTGCTAAGCATTTCGCCCGTGTTCTAACGTTTCTTATTTCTTTATTGCCCACAAGAGGCTAAACATAGAGGGGACAGACAAGGACAGACAAAGGGATTAAGTCGGTTACATCGACTCCAGTGCGTAACTGGTACTTAGTTTATCGACCTCCGCGGAATTTGAACTCAGAACGTAAAGACAGACGAAATACCACTAAGCATTTCGCCCGGCGTGCTAACGTTTCTACCAGCTCGCCGCCTTTGATACAATACAAATTACGAAGGTACGTGACTTAGTGGTTAGGGTGTTGTACTCACGATCGTTAGAATCGTGGGTTCGATTCCCAGACCGGGTAACGAGTGGTGTTCTTGAGCTAATCATTTCATTTCATGTTACTCCAATCCCCCTTTCAATCAGGGAGAAATGTTAGCCGGCTCGCCTAGCCAGCGGGTTGGCGTCATTCGAAGGCTAAAACGATGCGAAGCGCATTGCGACCATCGATGATTAGTCTAGTCGGTCAAGTGATCACATTGCAAATTATCTTGGATTGAGGTGTAGTCAGTTGAATCGTTCCAGTATATTTAAGTATTTTCCTTTTCAGTAAATATTACATCGTGGCCCACATGGACGAGATACAAAGTCAATGCCGACAGAGATTACAACTCTGTAAAAAAATAAAATTCATTATTCCGTTTCTAACACTTCGCAGTTGTTCTTTAGTTTAGAAACTTGGCTTCAGGTCACAGATTTGAGGTGTTATATTTAATTCCTTGCTTGGTTTAAACACCAACACTTGGCTCCTGGTGCTCTTTAGTAAAATATTCTGTGTTAGAAGCATTCAAGTTAGTATGAAAGGCTCCGAAAGCGTCGTGGGAATTGCTCTTCCTTCCTCTACGATTTTGCGATAAATTTAGTAAACAATATTTATGAGTGATAAATTAGTAGAGTCGTTAGAGTGTGGGACAAAATGCGTTGCAATATTTATTTGGTGGTGAGCTGGCAGAATCGTTAGTACACTGGGGAAAATGCTTAGCGGCATTTCGTCCGTTTTTACGTTCTGAGTTCAAATTTCGCCGAGGTTGACTTTGCCTTTCCTCCTTTGGGGTATAGTAAAATAAGTACCAGCTGAGCACCGAGGTCAATGTTATTGACTTATCATCTCCACCAAAATTGCTGGCCTTGTGCCAAAATTTGAAACCGATTTTTCTGTGTTTTTAGATTAGATCTGTAGTCTGCTCGTATTGGAGTGTCAGTTAAATTCGTTGTCTTTTTTTTTTTTTTACATACCATTTTGGAAATGCATAGCTATATGTGTTGTGCGCATTTGTGAAAATATAGCAGTGGGGTCAATTATAGAATAATATCCAGGAATCTATTTCTAAATTTTAAGTTCTTTAGAACCTACGGTTATTTCTGATTCCCGATGTGAGTCTGGTGTATCGCATGCAGCATTTATAACGGAAAAATTTGGAACTAAACCTTCACAGAAAACAATTGTTTGTGAATTTGACGGTGGCAGTAGTAAATTATATTTCCTACATGTCATTAAAATGTAAATGTGAGCATTGTCATCAGACAGATTTTATATCACCTATGCATAAATATAGCTTATTGAAGAACTAAGAAAATTTTATTGAAAAATTAGAATTATTTTCTCAAGTTTTTCTCTTGTATTCATTGAATTCCGTAAATCAGAGCACTCGCTCCCCGCTCCTCTACTCTCAAAATTCTTTTTCTTTTTTCCAGCATGTGACATTCGCATTCTTTGCATTAATTAATCCCTCTATCTATCTAACCTATCGCTCTTTCTCTCTCTCTCCTCTTATCCATACGTAGACAACATATCTTTCTAATTTTCTGTTTTTCTTGTTTATCTGTTTATCCTTTCACTTTCTCCTCTCCTCTCTCACGCACACACATCTCCGTCCAGAGACTCACTCATACTTTCATTACTTTCTACCCCATCCACCCACTTTCTTTAACTTATTCTTCCTTCTCGTGTCTTTTTTCAGCATATCTTACCTTCATGTCATCTTTTCAAAAGTGATCATCTTCTTTGCTGGCCCAAATATTCTTAAACTCCCACCTCTGCCCCATAATCCTGTAATCTGTTGCTTTAATCAACAAAAGCATTCCATCGTTTTCTATTTATTTATTTATTTATTTATTTTCCTTTTTCTCCTTTAACATACTGATTCTAATATCACCGTGGGCGTCCGTTCTTGTAGTCAGCCACTCGCTGCTTCTGAGACATATCTTGTCAGTTTGATCTTTCGTTGATAACACTGACCACTAGGTCAACTCCATATTTCGCCCTATCAATTTACCAAAAACTAACTAAACAATTTTAGTTCGGGTCCGAAGCAGACATAGGGGAGCTACATCTACTTTTACTACCAACAATAACAGTGACATCGCCATCGCCACCACCACCACCACCACCACCACCACCATTACCGTACCCTCTAATAGAAGCTGGAGAGGAATAACAACACAAATGTTATCATTGCGCACATTCTCCAGACCCTCAAAGAACCAAACTATCAGCAGCACCACTGACTTCATCTCAATCAAATACAAAAAACAATTTCAAAGTTGGTGGCTCTGTTATTGTCAACACCATCACCACTATTCTCCTCCTCCTCCTCCTCATCATCATCAACATCAACAACAACAACAACAAAAATAACAGCAACAACACTGTCATTCATCTATTTACAAATTTGCCGATATGAATCTCTATAACCGTCGTTAAAAGTAAACTGCTACATGCATAACTTCCACCATACTGTCTTACAAAATGAAGAAGAGAGAATTCGGATGATATAGTTTCAAATATTTTATGCCTGAAAAAAAAAAAAAAAATTAAAACGAGATGGTCACAGCTGGATTACTCATGATCATAGTTCTGTTTGATTACGGCTGCCTTGACGTTGAGCAACATTAAGAACCTCATCTCACTATTTTACAAATAAAACTCCAGTGGTTGTATTTCCTCAAAAACAGCTGATACATGTATGCATGTATGTATGTATGTATGTATGTATGTATTCAGTTTATTTCAAGATTTCTTGCCAATAGAGAAAGAACCGGTTTCTAACCTAGATCTAAGGCCCCTTCATTGGAATTTCAACATCAACAACAGGGTATTTTTGTCTGTCTGTCTGTCTGTCTGTATGTATGTGCAGATTTGTATGTTTTATGTATGTATTCTCATGCATATCTAGACATGCTCATATATCTTTAAATGATAAACTTCTGGAAAGTTTTGCAAAGTTTTACATCTCCAGCGATGGATTGGATCTGTAGTCTTCGAATTAGCTTTCTCCTTTCTAGTTTTGAAAAGTGTGTTACATATCCCAGGGCCCAATAATTACAGGTATAAACCTGATCTTGCAATCTAGATAGAATAACTGCAGATTTCTCAATAGTTGAGCATAGGCGTTCTATTTTTCACCGATCTTCAGCTTTATGTTAACATCTGCTAGGCAGCTAATTTCCACAACTGTGCACAATTTCTTTTCTCTATCTCAAATCATCATATCAGGTCTGTTGTGCTCACATTTTATTGAGGTCTTCACAGGTACATTCTACCTGTATTCTTTTTTATTATTGGTGGATATGGCTTCTACCATATTGTAGGTTCTTGTTTCTTTGTCCTCGGGATTATCCTTCCGGCGGATTTCATTATAGAATGTCCTAGCTACAACGTCGTGTCTCATCGGTAGATAATACCGTGATGACATTTGGGACAACTGATTATGATGTGGGTGATATCTTCAATGTGAACTCCACAAAGTCTGCATCGGTTGTCGCATTTTACGGCTTTTCCTGCATCGCTATCCCTTTTGTTCATCAGGTACTTGGTTGATACTCCCTGTTCCTGGATTTCAAACGCATACCCTTCAAAGTGGGAGGTCGTAATCCGGCTATTAGTCCATGATAAACTGCTTTGATGATCGATGTTACTATCATCACGGAGCTTTCTACTAACATATCTATGCATAGTCTTCTGCTCATATAGGTTTATCCTTTCATCTGATGATACGTTGCGGTAGAGTCGTGCAATTTCTTTGGGCATGTATTCTAGATTGTTAGACAAAGGGTGTTGCTCAAAGAGCTGCCTTTCAAGTCTTATGATGTTATCAGCCTCATGTATGCAAATTTGGTATGTATGTTTGTATATATGTATGTATGTATGTATGCATATATGTATGTATGTATAGGTAGATAGACACATTCATACATACACATATATATAAATATAGGTATATTGAGAGAGAAAGATGTATATGTCTCTCTCTCTCTCTCTCTCTCTCTCTCTCTCTCTCTCTCTCTCTCTTTCTCTCTCTCTCTTTTCTCTCTCTCTCTCTCTCTCTCTCTCTCTCTCTCTCTCTCTCTCTCTCTCTCTCTCTCTCTCTCTCTCTCTCTCTCTCCTCTCTCTCTCTCTCTCTCTCTCTCTCTCTCTCTCTCTATATATATATATACACATTCTTTTATTCTTTTACTTGTTTTAGTCATTTGACTACGACCATGTTAGAGCACCGATACTTATATACAATAAGCCTGATACTCATTCTATCGTACCCTTTTGCCAAACCGCTAAGTTACCGGTTGTCAAGCGGTGTGGGAGGGATACAAACATAGACACAAACACACAGACGCATTATTTATATATATATATATATATATATATATATGCGACAGGCTTCTTTCAGTTTCCGTTTACCAAATTCACTCACAAGGCTTTGGTCAGCCCGGGGTTATAATCGGAGACACGCAATGGGACTGAACCCAGAACCACGTGGTTGAGAAGTAAGCTTCTTACCACATAGCCACGCTTCCGCCTATGTTAAATGAGCAGACTCATTCCGTCTCTATGCATATCCATGATTATATTATCCAATATGTCTTTACATTTTTATATGCTGAAACTGAAGGGAGATTTGGCTGATTTTTTTAGCAGGTCAAGCCACTACTTAAGAAACTCCCTCGTTGGTATGTTTGTTGAAAGGTGAGACGATCTGGTGTAGAAGCTGCAAGTCTCTTAACCGTTCTCCACCATCATCATTTCCATTCGTTTTAGATATTGAGTTTCTATCAACGACAGCAGTGAGCAGAAAATATTGTTCTATTCGTTGTATTGTTTTTCTTTTCCCCATCGAAACATTAATGTTCTTTATATCTTTGTGTGTGCACAAGCTCTATATTTCGCTCAGTTCTTTCATTTATGGTTTATTATTTCTGTTTAACTACTCTTATTACATTATTCCAGTCTGGGATCGACAAATTCCTTCGTAACCGACTGCTTGTACAATTGTGATTTCTGTATTTGCTGTCGAATACAAAGTTTCAACAACTGATAATTTTTATCCTGAACACGTTATTCGATACCTTATTTCCTTTCTGTCCATGAAAGTCCAATTCATATATCAATATTTCCATCAAACATTTGTTGATTTACGATAAAAGCATGATTTCAATATAAAATATGTCTGTTCCGGCAAAACAGAGATGAGCTGCAATATCTAATAGAGAGCGGAATTCAGTAAGTAATAAAACAGCCAAGAGAAAGATGTCGAGTGGAACTTCACAAATAACAATCCTTGGACCGAAAATACACACACACACACACACACACACACGCACACGCACACGCACACGCACACGCACACAGGCCTCAAACGTTTTCATTTTAGTGAAATAATTGCATGGCTGCTTCAGTCATTGTAAACTGAAATATGGTTTACTGTGGTAACATTTAAAAATAAATTTTTGTCACTATTCTCCCTAACCTTGTAAATACCGAATGAACATCCACGCAATTGATCGACTCGTTAGAAATAACACCGAAATCTAATTTCATCATACTGCCTTCAAAATAGATGTATATGTTAGATGAAAATAAACCTGAAAATAGTTGCCAGAAAAGGAGGGGAGGTATTTAGAGTCAGCGCACGGAAACAGTAAAATTCTTTGGTTGGTCAAAAACCTATATTTCAACTCCGAATATTCGTAGATATAGCATTTAGAATAGAATTACACCAAATTTCTATTTGATGTCTCATAGAAATTTCATTTGTATGATTGTTGCTAAGCATTTCGCCCGGCGTGCTGGCGCAGGCGTGGCTGTATGGTAAGTAGCTTGCTTACCAACCACATGGTTCTAGGTTCAGTCCTACTGCGTGGTACCCTGAGCAAATGTCTTCTACTATAGCCTCGAGCCGACCAAAGCCTTGTGAGTGGATTGATAGACGTAAACTGAAAGAAGCCGTCGTATATATATATATATATATATATATATATATACATACATACATATTTGTGTGTGTCGCTTGTGTATGTTTGTGTGTAGCTTGACAACCGATGTTGGTGTGTTTACGTCCCCGTAACTTAGCAATTCGGCAAAATACACCGATAGAATAAGTACTAGGCTTACAAAGAATAAGTCCTGGGGTCTATTTGTTCGACTAAAAGCGATGCTCCAGCATGGCCGTAGTCAAATGACTGAAACAAATAAAAGAATATATATATATATATATATATATAATATATATATATGACGTTGACCACTAACGTAGACATTTAATGTGCTAGAAATATACACACGTTTCCAGTCAATGAGGTTTTAAGTAAATCATAAATATCTCTTTGAAAAGGACGTGTGCTATTTCAAGAGTTTTTACCATTGTCGACAAGACTGAACACTCAGCAAGTCAACGATGAACTCATACCGTTTGCATGGATGAACTGGGCTATGTTGAGTAAACTGTCTCAGTGACAATCGGAAGGAAATGACGGTGGAAGCATACGAACCACTAATCTCAATGTTGGTATCAGGCACTTCGATCGTTTCAGTTTCTTCACACTCATATGTATATGATATCGCTATTATATACAGTTACATATATAACTTTCCTCGAATTCGGCGTCTGTAAAATGGCTTCAATCCTAATCGAAACTGAATCGCAAACTTACCATAAAAGTAGAAAAATATTAGTTTCAAATTTTAGCACAAGGCCATCAATTTCGAGTAAAGGGAAAGTCGATTACATAGACCCAGCGCTCAACTGGTACTTGCTTTATTGACCCCGAAAGGATGAAAGGTAAAGTCGACCTCGGTGGAATTTAAACCCAGAACATAAGGATGGACGAAAGGCTACTAAATATTTTTGTAATGGCGCGGTAACGATTCTGCCAGCTCGCTAAGTAGGAAAATATTACAAGTAATAGAATCTTACGCTAGCAACACATAGATGTCTACGTGTGTGTGTGTGTGTGTGTGTGTGTGTGTGTGTGTGTGTGTGTGTGTGTGTGTTTGTGTGTGTGTGTACGTTCGTATACATACATAATTGCATGTATGTATATATACATACATATATATATATGTGTGTGTGTGTGTTTGTGTGTGTGTATACATACATGTTTGCATGTATGTATGTATATATATTTATAAAGGTAGATATGCATACACACACACAAATACACCCACTCAACCCCCAACCGCGCACACACACACACACACACGCGCATGAAAAATGAACTAAATGCCGGAACATGACTTGTCATTGTGAAAACCTATCCATAGACTCTTGATATGTTACTTGAGATCCGAAACTTTATCATAAATTTGACAAGTATCTACTCAAGTTCAACCTTGTCGGATCGCTTTCTCCCTTTAGAGTCCGCTACTACTCTTCCACTTACAACAACATTTTCACATGGAATTCTACGCGATCTAATATTCGAGGTAGTTTTACCATTGAATCAAATCCAATATTTCCTCAAACCAAATCACGTTAATGCTTTTGTTTTCACTATTTCTTTTTCATGGGTCGTGTCTTGATTATTAGTGACTTTATTTGTAAACCACCCTGGTTCAGGCAAATAATAGCTCTCATATGCATGTATTTAACCCCTGCGAAAATTTCTGAAACTGTTTGAACTGGTCTTCACTGATAATGTATTCTTGGTGTTCAGTATACGCATCGTCAACAATG
>NC_142938.1:53508126-53519205 GCF_046866305.1 Octopus bimaculoides | reverse complement strand
AGCTGTCAGAGAAAACAACTTGCCGAATCTATTAGTCTGTTTGAAGACAGATTACTCGTTACAGGGGCTGTGTTGAGCATATCATTAATATACTTAGCAAATTTTTACTTATTCTGCCAAGTTATAAATACTTATCATGCTGTAAAAGTTAGGGGCTGTGGTATAATTGTGAAAATTTTTGTTGCTCTCAGTGCTGAGCTAATCCGGCACCCGGTTTAACACTATCTCTTGGTTCATGTATGCCTTGAGTCGATTCTATTCTGTTGCAGGAATTCCGGCCAGATCTGATGATAACTTCCTCTGTTCCACTCACCAGATATGGAGACCTTGGAAGGGCGCTGCCCCTATTAACCCGTTTGTATCATAAAAATGGTGACAAAAAGAATATCAATTAGATCTGGATTAAGATAAAAGAATTCACCGAGTAGACATGCATTAGCCAATTTTATCCTCAACGTGCATAAAGCGGAAAATTTGATGAAGCTGCCATTTCATGCAGCTATAAGTTACAAATTAACTTCAAAATCCATATCTTTTTTTCTATGTAAGTTTATGAACGGCATTTTATAAAATTCTCTTTTCATAGTTACCGAATTTATATGTAATGGGGGATTTTAATGTGAGTAGGCAAAGAATAATTACCAAAATGCATAAAAGCAATAGAATATTGTGTTACACGCATAACATTCAAGCGAATTATATATTTCTTTTGTAGACTATAGCAAACACATGCACTGTGTGTGTATGTGTGCGTGTGTGTGTGCACGTGTGTATGAGTGTGTATTTGTGTATGTGTGTATGTGTGTATGTAAGTATGTATGTATGTATGTATCTATGTATGTATGTATGTATGTATATATATATAATATATATATACACGCACACATTCATATACATATATATCTACACACACACACACACACACACACACACACACACACACACACACACACACACACACATATATGCATACATACACTCGAATTTCAGTTTATTCAGCAAATTCCAGTAAATTGCAATAAAGATCTTTCGTGCTGATCTACATTACTTTCAAAAAAGCAAGGGCTGCTTCGCATAAAATTAAAAACAGAAAAGCTCTTGGCATTGATGAGATTCCGGCAAAAGTGCTCAAAAGATTGAGAACAAGATGCTGGATCTTATTCGGAATCTTAGATATAATTCGTTGGTAAATGATAGAATTTTTCAAGATTGCTAATGCATTATCGAAGGTGTTCTACAGGGAAAAAAAGTAGCAATTAAGAATGCGAGGATTTTCGAATAATTTCTCCTCTTAGTGGGGTAGGGAAAATATAAACAGAATTATTTTTGACAAGCCCATTCAACAAGTTGGGGTAGTTCTTCCCGAATCTGAATCATCTTTTTCCGCTGGATGAGAAAACTTATAGCATGATATTTCCAGCAGTGCAGATTTAAGAAAATATATGATCAGGGACTTGAACTTTCTCGTTACTTCATTGATCATACATAAGGCTTTTGATTCAACGAATTGTGATGCATTATGGGAAATTTCCAGAAATGTCCGTTGCTCAGATTAGTTTTAAAATATCGATAACTTTCTGCATAACCGGTAAGGTTTTACATTTCAAACAGCTTAATTGTTAATCACGTGTACATATATGTACATCTTATAATAAGAGACCTCTTTTAAGTTGATGATTGTCATCTCAGCTGGGCAAAAATGCGTTGTACCTGTATTTCAAAGGGCCGGTCTTGTCACCTTTTGTGTCACGCTGACTCTCCGTGAGAACTACGTTAAGGGCTCGCATGTCTGCGAAGTGCTCAGCTGCTTGCATGTTAATTTCACGAGCAGGCTGTTCTGTTGGTCGGATCAACTGGAAACCTCGTTGTTGTAACCGACAGTGTGTCAATTAGTTATTTCCTGCATTTGACAAAAATTGAATGACACAATGAACCCTGAAGTCTAAAGATAAGACCAGATATAATTCTTTGTCTCGAATCAATACGCTTCTTGTTATCATTTTGCCATAAGATAAACAATCATCCTAAGAGTAGTTATTACAGACCAGCGCCTATTATAAGTAACTGATTACGTTCTAGTTAGTTCATCTTCCCAGCGGGCTATTACAGTTTTTATATAATCGCTTTCCAATATTTGCTCTTTACAAATGGGTTAACTAAAGTACAAGAAGTAATTTATGATCTATAGGGATCAGGACAAAGACTCTTTACCTCGTAGCCAATATGGAGAAACAGGGAAGCTTGATTTGATTACTACTAGCAAAGAGAAAGAACTATTATTACCAGTCTCTTCAGTTGTGTCTTTTAATCAAAAGCAAAGCTACTTGCCTGAAAAACACCATTGCTCAGCAAGCAACACCATAAATCTTATATGGGGGTTGAACGTAAAAAACAAAATAATGTTTGTAAGAGGGTGGACTTGTAAGAGTGAACTGTAGGAGTAATACAATATCGTTTATGGCTAGACTACAGTTTCTGACATGAATAAGGCTTGAGTTTCTTAGATAACAAAAATCATTATTAGAAATGTGTCTGGTATAACGACTGAGTATTCCAACAGTTAGGATATATTTGTGAGTTGATAAACGAAATATCGAAAATAATTATTGTTTGGGAACATAAAAAGAGATTAAAGAATGATTTTATTTTCAAATGTTAGTTCAGGGTCTTGGTCACATTTTATAAAAGTTTGGGTATGAAACTATTATAACAAGGTTTGACACACGTATTTCAGAATGTGGGTGCAATATTTTTGTGGATTAAGAACTGGACAGAGAGAGACTGTCATCACAATAAAAATTTATACGACGATGGCTTTATAATTCCAAGAAGGGAATCAAGTATATTTTCCTCTTTGTATTTGGTTTGTTGACTTCGAGTAGACGTGACAAAAACCTATTTCTATTGTATATCTATGTACTGGTTTACCTTCTTGCACCTATATGTTAACAACCTGCTTACTCTTCTCGTGTTCCCCAACAATTTACATTGCTATACGCTATTTCGTTTTATGATGTCTCGAGCTGTGATAAAAGTACATTTTCACTGCTTCCCTTCGATACTATTTTTATGCACAAGAATAACATTTTAAGTTTTTGCATAAGTATACATTGAGAAGCCAAACATATCTGTGGAGATACTGATTCAAGTCACAGTATCACCAATCTTTATATACATCACACATTAATAGAAAGAGACTGCAACAAATATTAAATTACAAGTGGATAGTTTTAAGAATTTAACAGGCAAACTTTGGTTCTATCGGCATGCATCACAGTTTTCATTTAGATAAATCCTAAATCATGTGAAAATATTGTTATTTTGTGATTTTGTTGCAGATTTAGAAGCAAGTTAATAAGGCATGAGAAATAACTGAGAGAAACCCAAGATTTAAAATATTCACTATCTTAAAAGTAAAAAACGCACCAGAAGCGGTTGTCCACGATACACAATTTCAGAGAAGAAAAGACAGAGTATTTATGATAGTAATGCTTTTGATCGTAGGTATATTTTATTAATGCCCATTTGAATCTTAACAACTCAACTGCTTAAGATTCAGCTCACAGCGTAGAAATAATACTGAAACTGTAATTTCTGATCTAAAGCTCAGTTTTATAGCGATTTTTTTGTCTTTTGAGTGGAAATATTTTCCTCGAATGCTCTTTTATTTGTTTCAGTCATTAGACTGCGGACATGTTCGGGCATTGCCTTGAAGGGCTTAAACGAAGAAATCAGCCCAAGGACTTATTTTTTAATGTTTGGTGCTTATCAGTCTTTTTTGCCGAACTACCAAATTATGAGGACATAAAAAAGCAACACCGGTCGTCAGTCGGTAGAGAGAACATAGATGAACACGCACGCACACGCGCGCACACACACACACACACGCACACACACGCACACGCGCGCACACACACACACACACACACACACACACACACACACACACACACACACACACACACACACACACACACACACACACTATGTAGAAGCCAGTCATGCATATATATGTACGACGGGTTTCCACATAGTTTCCACCTACCAAGTTCACTCACAAAGTATTGGTCTGCTCGGGGCTATTGTAGAAGAAACTTACCTAAGGTGCTGCGCAGTGGAAATGAACCCGAAACCACGTGATTGCAAAGCGAGCATATAAACCACCCACCCATGCCTGCATCCATGTTCCTAAAAATGGAAATCGACATTTTAGGAATAAGCCAACAAGGATCAATTTTTCTTTAGCAAGGGTTCTGAAATTAATCAATTTCCGAACCTAGACTATTTTCCTCGTCATGTCGCCTTAAAAAAGACTAATCCTCATCCCTTATTTACCTGCAAGTTGTGAAATTTCTGTCACATGCCCACATGCCTATAAATTAAATTTTCACCCAACACTAAGCTTCTATAAGAGCCGTATGTCTATAAATGTAAAAACTCTCAACCAACTGGTTTGTTTTCTACTATTGAACCCAAACGGCTACAAACTAGATTCTGACTCGTATGCACTGCAATTTACGAAATAACATCCAGTTGTTTCAGTTTATAGATAAGGATTTAGGAAAATTTAATTGAATTTTTAGTAGCAAAATACATTGCTTACGTTTTAACTCTTTAGTTGAGACGGTTTTTATCTATGATTCTAATCTCGAGATCTCGATTCTCGCGATTTTATTCCTTTTGTTTTTGTACTTTTAATGCACTCGTCCATTTAATGTCCCTTAGTTCTCAAGTAATGGATGGATTCTCATTATGTTTTAATATTGTTTATCACAACTTCGTGGCAAATAACATGCGTCGTACGTGAATTTCCTGCACTATTCTCGTTGCTGCTGTTTAATTTTCTATTCAAGATTAATATAAACAGTCTGAAGTATTTCTCTCAACCGCTTCTCCCACTGCTTTTAACTGGAGTTGATTACTCACGACCAAGTCGATATATTTTGGAGATTTATCACCGCCGTTACTACTTCCAACGACTGTGCTGTCGTAAATGATATAATTAATTTTATAAAAACCCTTAGATGAATGCGTTTAACGATAACACTTACCTATAGTACAAACAGTACAAAAGACTTCCAGTTGTTTTCAAAATCTATTATTCTTTGTTTTAAATGCCGTTCAAACTTCACAAGATCCCTTTTTATTCAGAGACAATATTTGTCAGTCGTATTTTATAGGCTTGTATATAGTTTTCTGTCTCATTTAATTCCTGTAATATCTCTAGACAAGTACTTTTTGGTTTCAAGAAGACTGAAGTCGTTATTAATGACTTTATGTGTATGCGAAGGGAACAAAAACATAGATTATGATGTTGTCAGTGAAGTTTTTTTGTTTAAATGTGACAAGGACTTCACAAGTCTTCTTACACTAATAATTTTGAATAACTGCCGCTCATAAATAGATTTTCTTTATAAGGAAATAAATGCTAGCTCAAAAGGGCACAACGATAACTGACCAAGAAAAGCAACTAAAAGCGAAAGAGATATCTTGAAATAGCTGCTTCCGTTAATTTTATGAAAATAAACTATAAAACTGAGGTGAATGTTCTTTCACTGCTTTTCTACATTCACGGTGACAGCTCTTATTTTAGCATCCGGTTGGCCCAAGACAGAAATGTGTATGTAGTATTCTCAATAGCCGCTGATTAGCTGATTTTCGTCTGCCTCTGATATATATTGTGTTTTAAACACAGCACGTCCATAAGCGATATTATCTCCAGACGAACATCGTATTAAATTTGCTTTACGCGATGTCTCTACATTAATTATAATACACAGAATGGCTCATTCGCATTATATTTCTGTTTAGTGTTTGGAAAAGTAGGACTGAATTGTAAAAAAAAAAAAAGCTGTTCAGATATACAAGAGGAATACAGCAGTAAATCGATTAAAAAAAAAAAAGCATAGTTGTATGCGGAAGTGAATTCTTTTACCAATGTATCATGTCTTCTAACAAGACTTGTTTCAGGCACCAACAGTTTGAAATTTTGAGGCATATTACATATTTCTCTTGGAATTAGGTTTAACTGATTCGTTAGCTATTCCAACCAAGATTCGAGCACAAAATATTCCTCTCGTTATTTTAATTTGTTCAAGTTACTTTTAAGAACCACAATTTTAACTTTTATGATATAAATACTCACTGCTATAAATACGTAGAATCTATTTGTTATTGCTGAAGCTACAATTTTCTGAATAATTTTTTTGAAGCTACAATCCTTTTGAAGCAATAATTTTGTCTTGAATCCCTGCATAAAACAATCGCATTTAATGTTTTATATATATATATATATATATATATATATATATATATATATACATACATATGCGTGTATGTGTATGTCTATATATATATATGTATGTGTGTGTCTGTATGTATAAGTGTGTGTGTATATATATGTGTATGTGTGAGTGCGTGTGTGCGTGATTGTGTATGTGTGTGTATATGTGTGTGTGCGTACGTGTGTATACATATACACACGTACATGCATGCATATAATGTTGTGTACATTTATTTTAAAGACAAGAACGTGAAAGACATTCGCAGCAGAAATATATTTCGGAGAAAAGTACGTCGTGCTGAGCTCCAAGTGACAACAGCAGACACAACATTTCAGCATGATTTCGACCCTTCAGTAGCAAATGCCGCTTCGGTCATTTGGAGTAAGCCGGAATGCTGGTGTATGCTGAGGCGAATTAATCTAGAACAAGCACAACAATCAGTAGGCGTCAATACAAAGATACGTGCATCTAAAGACATTTTATCTGTAAGACATTTTATCTGTAAGATGAAATTCTTATTGAACCGAACTCCAAGTAACGTCAGCAGAGTATCAGACACGGTATTTCGGTATGGCATTGCACCTTCACTCTCGATGTATTTTTTCATACAAAGTCACCAGTTTCAGGTGAAACAGTTTTGTGTAATCTCTAATGGCTTAGAAAACTTAAGATTCTCTGCTAGTCAGATGTCAGTGCCAGGTAAGTTAATCAAGGATATTACATATTGTTCTCTCATTTTACGGCTATTGATTGGTAGACTTGACTTTATCAATCAATCCGCTTAAGTTTTATTTTTGTTTTAGTCTTTATATTAACGAACTGGTAGAATTGGTTGAGCTTTCAACGAAATGTCTTGCAAGATCGGGTTTATCTTTCATTCTTACAAGTTCTCGATATAAAAAAAGAGTACCACCCAGGCTCTGGGGGAATTGCTTCTCCTGTTAAAACAATTGTAGTTTCCTATCTCTGTTAGAAATTAATAATTATTGGTATCTATGGATAGACAGAATCGGTAAGGTGTCTGTTAAAATGATTTGCGGTATTTCGTTATGAGTTCAAATTCCGTCGCAATTTATTTTACTTTCCATCCTTGTGGAGATCGATAATCAAATATCTGTCATACATCGAAAGCACTATATTAATGGAATTGACTGGAGCCGCTTTTCGAAATTTTAAATTTAACAAGAGCCAATGTTATTTCTTTTATCTATTTATGTATTTATTTTGTTCTACACTATGTTGGTTTGAACCTTGTATAATTTAATTATTTCAAAATTTTTGCATTAAATGCTTATGGTTGTCGGTGTATTTCGCTTTCTGCCAAATATTTCACAATTCTATGATAGATTGTGTTTATATTTACATTCCAACTTTTCTCAATTACATTTCCATGGAGGTTCAAGTACGTATGTATCTATGTTTTTTTTCGTTATTTTGGTTTATTTGCCCAATCATTTATTTATTTATTTGTTTATTCACTTTCAACATATTTAAATAATTATATAGTTTGGTTAGTAGCAGCACCACATTCTCTGGGGTTGAATTACAAAGATGGTAATCTAGATAAACTATCATTACATAAAAACTGATAATCTTTTACACTCGAAAAGCTATCATTTATTTACGTAAAGTGAATGACACTTTGATTAAATTTCGATAAGACCTTCATCAGTATTATTCATCAGTATTATTCACTTTAATACACAACCACACATATACCCTTCCCTGCTTTCGTACACCATAAGCTGTTTTATCAGTGCCATGTGGAAATTGAAGCTATAAAATCTTCATTTCTTCGGCTGAATTGTCAACCTTGGACGTTTGAGTAGGTAGAATTAACAACTTTGAGATCGTCAGACAATGAAGAGCAAACGTATTTTAATCATAGCAGTCTGATGTTTTCTACAATTTGTCTGGCTGTTTATTTACTTCTTTATTACTTATAGATTTAATTAGTTACATAATATCGCACACAGAGATTGGATATGAAAGTAGGTATGGCGTGTCCCGCTGAGCAAGAAGTAATCCGACAAGCTGAGTTCGTGATGTGATTTCGTTTCCTATTTGAAACCATTTGAGTTGCACAAAATATTTTTTGAGAGAGGCAAGAATATTAACCAGTCTCAAGCCCTCTCCTAGAATTTGTTCATCTGTGCTCCTATGTATGTACGTATGTATTTACGCATGCATATGTGCATGTATAAATGTCAGCGTGCGCGCATTTATGTATGTATGTATGTATGTGTGTATATATATATATATATATATATATATATATATATATATATATATATGTACGCACACACGCACACACATACGCATACATATTCATACATGCATAATTTATCGCTTTTCCTATCTGTGATTATCTTGATATGGAATGTAAGTTATGTTACTTTAAACGTTTCAAGGTTTGAAACACTATGTCGTGTCAAACATCACTTCTGGTTTCATCTCAAAGAAAGCATATGAGATTTGTAAACACTAATTTGAATGACGCACCTCTTCCAGTGGAACCATATCCAGTCTAATTGAAGGGCTTCGCCAGAAGAATTATATATTAAATATAATATTCGCCTGAACGGGTAGTTAATTTAAGTTATAAAAGAATCCGGTTTAAGTTATGCGACAGATCTATGAGTTTTGTGAACCAAAATAACTTTACAATGGACTAAATATTTGTCCGACCTGTTATAACTGTCGCTACTACTGGAGTTACTTCTGGCATTTTCATTCTTGTGGATTCATTTTCTTGTTTCCTTTCTTATCTTTTTCTTTTACTCATTTTTTATTTCCTTTCCTTCTGCGCCATCATCATCATAATCATTATTATCACCACGAAAACTGCCGCCACCATCATCACCACTGCTTTTGGTGAGGCTGATGGTAGTATGGGTGGAACGGCCCTAGATTTGTATAAAAATTGGCTTTAAATTTTGCCTCAAGGCCAGCAATTTTGGAGAAAGGGAGTCAATCGATTTGCATCGACTCCAGTTCACAGATGCTACTTATTTTATCGATACCGAAAGGATGAAATGCAAAGCCGATCTCGGCGGAATTTGAACTCAAGACTAGTGTAAAATAATTGCTACACTGTATCGTGAGCCCTTATACATAACGGGTAGAATTACAATTGGTTGCAAACAGAGGGGAACAGTTGTTAGGCTTGGTTATAAAATAGGTACAGGCTAGAGGAGAAAAGGTGTAGAAACGCTAAGAGAAATGTCCTCAATAGGGTGCTTTCTGCATTCATTTGTTTTAAATATAGTGACTTGTTCATCTTTTATCTTTTACTTTTTCCAGTCATTAGACTGAAGCCATGCTGGTGCACCGCCATGAAGAATTGTTAGTCGAATGAATCGATCCAATGTTACGAAGACCTAAACACACCAACACTGGTTGTCAAGCGTTTGTGGGGACAAACACAAAGACACACAGACACACACGCATATATATACGCACACACACAACACACATATATATACGCGCGCGCACACACACACACACACACACACATATAAATATAATACCTTACTTACCTAATATTGAGGTATCATTCTTTTGTTTTCATTATTATTATTATTATTATTATTAATATTATTATTATCATTATTATTATGTATGTATGTATGTATGTATGTATGTATGTATGTATGTATATATATATATATATGTATATGTATGTATATATATATATATGTATATATATATATATATATATATATATATATATATATATATATATATATATATATATATATATATATAATTTATATAAGGGCATTAACTATATAGTGATGCCTCACGCTTAGAGGGACTAAATAAGTCAAAAGCTACCAAAAAAATTAGAATATATTCAGTGCTGAATATTATTCTGTATAAGCACGTGTTACCGAGATGCAACTGGATAAATTCTAACCGCTTTCACGGATATATAATGATGACCAGAAGTCATCGTGGTATGTTGATTTTTGTTTATTTTTTATGTCTCGACCATACGTGCACTGATGAACAAAAGATGCAGCTTACTTCACAGTTTTGCTGTATTAATTGAGAAACCAGTGGTTTGCCGTTAAGTTAAATGTTTTTAGGAGATTAATTTTTGAAAGTTGCATTTCCCTCGCTTTCGGTAAATATGTTGCTTATTTTTTGGTAGTTTTTGACTTATTTAGTCCCTCTAAGCGTGAGGCATTACTATATAGTCAATGCCCTTATATAAATTATATATATTTATGGGAAAAAAACGATGAGTTTTTTTTCCTTATGGGGTTTTTTTCACGCTGACTACTTGATAAATTCTTATAAAGATGTTATCCTATATTATATTATATATATATATATATATATATATATATATATATATATATATATATATATATATATATATATATATATATATGTATGTATGTATATGCGGCAGGCTTCTTTCAGTTTCTGTCAGCCAAATCCATTCACAAGGCTTTGGTCGGTTCGAAGCTATAGTAAAAGACACTTGCCCAAGGTGTCACGTGGGGGGAGGACTGAACCCGGAATCATGTGGTCGGAGAGCAAACTTCTTACCATACACCCATGCCATGTTTCTTTCTGTTTTTTGCCTAGAGTGGTGTTCGACTTTTTTTTTTTTCTTTCATAGAATGGTGTTCGTTTTCTTGCATTTATGTTTAAAGGTTCTTTATTTCTTTAGAAATATTGCTTGTGTTTCATCAGTGTGGATTTATGTAGATTTGTTTGTTTCTGTAGTCTGTTAAATTTCTTTTAATTCATTGCTTTTAGTAAGTATTCCAAAATGAACTTC
>NC_142938.1:53490626-53503126 GCF_046866305.1 Octopus bimaculoides | reverse complement strand
AGTTTAATTTCACTTTTAGCACTTCTTTAAGTTAGTTAGACTTGTCTAGGAACGTTACCAGTTTTATGAAACGTTCCTGTACATGGAAACCGGCAGTTTAATTTTGTTTTAGCATTTCCTTAAGTTGGTCAGACTTGTCTCGGAATGTTACCAGTTTTAAGAAATGTACCTGTTCATCAAAACCGGCAGAATATACCTCGGACTACGTTATCAAATCTGGGTGGGATATGTGAGCATTTAGTGCTTCCTCATTAGTTGTCTGGTCAACGATTTTAAAAGGAGGAAGTGGTCAAAGATATAGGCTTAAGCATTTAATATAGAACATTGAATGTTTAGGACTAACCATGCTAGGTAAATAGGAAACCTGTTACAATAGTCAAATCAACCACCAGGTTGACTGTTCACGTCCTATCAGCAACTCTGTGTCGGTTCCAATCGGTGGCTATTTTGTATCCATACTAAAGAACTTCCATTTTTAGTGACCAAACGCAAATATCTAAGATGATATTATTCACACACACACACACACACACACACACACGCGCACACACACACACACACGCACACACACACACACACACACACACACACACACACTATAAGCACTGCACCATTAATCAGTCTTTCATTGCCTTGCAGCACTGAATTCAATTAGTCTACCTGGTGACTCTATTTGGGATTGACATTCATACTAACGATGGTCACCTTTTATCTCTTAAATATTTTAAAGTAAAACAAACAAGCAAACAAACTAATAATAAGCACCGGTTTCATGTTTCGATAGATGTTGAGGATTTTTCTTTCTTTGATGGTTTGATGTAGCGTTCTGAAGTGATCAAACCAGTTTTATATTCATTTAGGATGTTATAAGAAACGATGTTGTAATTTTCATAATTTTCTCAGTTATCAGCGACGAAAAGCAAGTGGAATAGTTTCTTAACGCCAAACGAAACTGTTTCCTGGACTCAGAGGATTGGTTGCATGTCTCTTGTTCTACAGTGCTCACCTCAACTGCAAATATTGGTTCCAAATTTTAGCACAAGACCAGCAGGTTTGCGGGAGGGAATAAGTTGATTACATCGACCCCCAGCGCTGGTACTTATTTCATCAACTCCGAAAAGATGAAAGGCAAAGTGGATCTCGGCGGAATTTGAATTCAGAACGTAAGGACCAACGAAATGTTACCAAACACTTTGCTCGGCGCGCTAACAATTCTGCCAGCTCGCCGCCTTGTCATCCACAAATATTGGTTTCAAATTTTGGCACAAGGCCAACAACTTCAGGGGGAGAAGATAAGTCGATTACATCGACTCCAGTGTTGAACGGGTACTTATTTTATCGACCCCGAAAGGATGAAAAGTAAAGTCGATTTCGGAGGAATTTGAACTCAGAACTTTAAGATGGAAGAAAAGCCGCTCAGCACTTTGCTCGGTGTGCTAACGATTCTACCAGCCCACCGCCTTGTCAACTGCAAATATTGATACAATATAAGAGTCTGAAACGACCTCGTCTAATTTAGACCTACAGCTGAGAAAAAGTTGATATCCGGTCACAGGAAATGAATAATAACCAGTGACAAAGACGTGAAAAGAAGGGGAAAAATAAAAATAATCATAAATACAAGTCTTCCTACAAAACGTAAATGAGCAATGGAGACACATTCCATAAACGAGCAAGGTGCTGTTTATTTACATTGATCATTACAAACGGATGCAAGATGATAAAAGTTTTTGTTCTTAAATCATACGACTGTGAGATATTTTCAATGTTTCCAGCAGGAATCTATACTCACCGCTTGACGTCTACTTTAAATTATAACTTTACGTCATATGTAATTAATGAGTGTGAGCGAAATACCGTGATTTGGTTTCGATTTCCTGGTGGATCTGTTCATATAGGACCTTTCTCGCCCACCAAAATAACTGGCAGAAGTCAGTTAATTCGGTTAACCAGGTATTAGTACTATTATTTCATCATATGCCTGAAATAACATCATGGTAATATTCCCTCAGTAAAAGGAATACATACATACATGCACATACGTACGCGCGCGCGTGCACACACACACACACACACACACACACACACACACACACACACACACACACACACACACGTGCGTGTATTAGTAGTGAGTTCTTCAGTCGGGAGAGGGTTCAACAATCAATGTTATAGCCATTAGAGAGCAGCGAGCTGGCAGACTAGTTAGCATGCTGGTCAAAATGCTTAGCGGCATTTCGTCCATCTTTACCTTCTGAGTTCAAAATTCCACTAAGGTCGACTTTGCCTCTCATCCTTTCGGGGTCGATAAAGTAAGTACCAGTTGGGCCCTGGGGTCAATGTAATCCAGTTACACCCTCTCCCGAAATTTCTGGCCTCGTGCCCAAATTTGGAACTATTATTTTTATGGGCACGAGTTCAATCACCGAGTGAGTCTATATAATAATGTGGTTAAAGTGGGACCGACACACGGCCTCACAAGTACGAGACCATTTGATAAGACATCTCTGATATGCAGAAAAGAATGAGAACCATCTACCTCAGTGAGTTCAATGAAAGTTTGGATGAAATGTTTTGTTTAAAGGTTGAGCATGACGGGATACTGTAGGAGTCCAGAGGGGAGAATAGCTGAAATATTGTGACTATAACAACCACGATGGAAACACTACTTTAAATATAGAGACTAATGGAAATTCTTCATAGCAGAAACTCAGATAAATGTACGTATGTTTTCCTTTTTCATCTTTCTTAAATTGAAAGTTAATTTTGACTGGCCACCTGCTTAGTAGTGAGGTTTTGAAGGAAAGTATCTTGTTTTAGTTCATCATCCTTCAAATATTAAGGTCTTGCAGATCTTTGTTGTTCTAGATAGTGTGATCGTTTGTAGTATATGAATTAAAGAATTGTATGTATGTATGAATGAATGTCATTAGACGTAAATGCTAAACATAACATGATCTGGTTGGTCTAATCTGATGCACATTTTGATAATTTTTACCCAACAAATAACGAACTATCACTTATGCGATATTAGTTGGAACAAATTTAAAGCAACTTCGACACTCATAATTATGTGAAATATATCTGGCTGCTGGGAACGAAATCTGTCTCTGTGAGCCGATTAGTAACATCATGTCTTTTGTTATCTTCGAATAAAAACCTAACGGTACCAGTCAAAGACACTCTCAGAAACACAATATATGACTTCTGATTGTCCAGTGCTTCGAATGAATTGTGATTAAGCAACGAAGTAGAGCGGAACTATAACTATGGAACTTATCTGAATCCAAATCACTCTCCACAACTAAAGCCAGGTCACTCTGTCTGCTTGAAATGACAGACAAAATCTTCCACAAATCTGCCATTGGTTAATGTAGTATAAGAAAAAGACCGGATCGTCACATTTGGAAAGTTTTTGATCATAGGTCTGCTTAATAATACACATTGACAAGAACCTGTCATCAAATATAGATCAATTATTCTAACACATGCAGAATAGCTTTGAATCACAGTTCTGCACTTTTGTAGCGTTTTTTCACAAAATTATCCCTCTCCACCTCACCTATTTAAATGTTTAGCTTTTCGTTTCGTAATAAGTGTTGTGTGTTTTACCGAACACTGCTATTTTATGCTAAATCTTACTCTTCTTATAGCGACCTCCCAGTTCACTATGCTTGTGTGTGTGTGTGTGTGTGTGTGTGTGTGTGTGTGTGTGTGTGTGTGTGTGTGTAGTGTTTTAAAATACGTCAGGTAATGTAATATGTGAATAATTGAGAATGCTCGGACCAAAAAGAAGAGAAGCGAGTTCGCAGACGTGAAACTGCTGAAACTAAATACTGATGAAACTGGAGTGAAATCTATCTGTGGAAAACATGAAATAAATTCAGACTTTGGTTTCACTCTCCACGGGAATATCATGGATTGAACAGATTGCAGGCTGCAACCGAATTGATTGTTTAAGTTAGATGAGATGAAGTTGATATTCAACATGACACATAATAACTCTTAACTTGAACGTTGCAGGAAAAATGGACGAGTCCAAAGATACTGGTAGTGGGTGGGTGAGAGGGTGGTGAAGATGTAGACTAGATATTTTGATTATAGAATAAACTAAGTACAGAATCATGGCACACGTTTTCACTGAACACTCGCAAACTAAATATATTATTTCATTACTGTGAAAATGTGTGCTCAGAAGATTTTTTATTTGTAAGCCAAAAACTATTAAGTATAGATTGCGAAAATGAGTAGAATCGAACAAAAATTTTTTAGAAACATCTCTTTGCGGCCTGAGTTCAAGTCACACTGAGGACGATGTTGATAGAATAAATAATAGTCAAGTTCAATTCACACTGAAGGTGTTGATAGAATAAATGATAGTCAAGTATCGCGGTCCCTCCTATTATTCGATGACCAGTGCCTATGATAAAAATCATCATTAGAGTGGGAAATTAAGGCGGCGAGCTGACAGAATCGTTAGCACGCCGGGCGAAATGCTTCGTGGTATAATGGCTCTGTGAATTATTGTGAATACTGTTCTGTTACTTTGTGAAAACTGTCTCGGTGAATAATTGTGATTTTTGTGGAATTATTACGGTTGCATTTCACGTGAGCTGCTGCATTTTTTCCAGCTATGGCAAGTGGTAGTGTCTCCAGTATGGAGAGCTACGCCAAGGCCACTGCGGTGAGGAAGCCAGTGCCGCTGGAAACCAAGTTAATCAAGTTGGATATGGAGGAGGTGACCAGAAGCAGGAATTTGATAAAAGTTGAGGGAGACTCGTACAAACTGTGTCCCCCAAAAGAGATTAAAGAAAATAAAATTCTGAGGACAGTAGTGTATCGTACACAGGCTGTCGAAACCGGTAAAATTGAAATGGTGACTGAAGAAGAAATCGAGGAGTGCCTGGGTGAAATTGTCAATGAAGCCACGTACATCAACAGAGGAAGAAAGTTCGGTACGGTTGAGGTGAGGTTCGCCACTATAGAAGAGGCAACCAAGCATGCAACCAACATATTAAGAAGTGAGAAAATAGCATTGCTACCAAGCTATAGAGGAAGAAGTGTGAAAATACGAATTCCCAGAGTTACACCAGATATTAAACCAGAGTGGTTGGTTGCAACAGTGTTGGCTGCTAACAAGGAGGAACCGGAATTGGGACTAGTGGCGAAAACAAAAGTGTGCAAATGGTGGGGATTTGGACTCGAAATGTGGCTTTTTTCCACATTCGAGGACATAGAAAGAATTCCCTACCAGATAGAAGTGGACGAGAAAACGTTAAATGTCGTAAAATTTTTATTATGATCACTATGGATCTAATTTACATAGATGATACAAAGACAAATACAAACAGATGTACAAAATGTATGAGTTCTTTTTAAAAATTTTTTACGATGTTTTTATAAAATTTAAAAAAACGATGACTTTGAATATTCAGACATACATATGCATGCATACCCACACACATCTATATAAATATATATATATATATATACACATATATACATACATACATACATACACACACACACACATACCCATACATACACCTACACACATGTATGTCTATAAAAAGAAGGGGAGATTGGGTTTTTCAACCCGGCAGCCTATAAGGCCCAGCAGTTTGCCTTTTATTTTCTCAATGATTAGTTTGGGTGACTTACACCCACCTTTTTCACTACTTCCTTCCATCTTCGTTCATATACTTTCTCTGACAGGGTTCTCTTTTCCAGCCCTATCTTGCTCTTCAGGTGATATCTGAAGTAGAACAGCAATCCAGGGCCGGATATGTAGGACCCTGTCACGATGCCTTCCATTCTCGTCCTCCATATACACTCTTTCAATACTGCTACCGTACAGAGAAAACAAGCCTCACCTTCCTTTGATAGTCCAGTTGGCGGTATCATCTTTATCATAGACTCAGCCGACAGCTGTACTCGTCCCAGATGCGACAACACGTGTTCCACGTAAATCATCAAGCCGGAGAGCTTCTGGCAATGTACGAGAGCGTGCTGGACAGTTTCACTGTCCTGCTCGCATCTTGGACATGTCGGTGGCACTGCTAAACCGTGCCTGGATAACTTTTCGCGAACAGGTAGAGCATTCCTGTAACTCTGCCAAGTCAGAGATTTTTGGAAATTATCCAAGTACTCTGGCTTGAAGGTCTTACGAAACAGGTTGGCGAGTTGGTTCTCGTCGAACCCCAGAGCCCCTCCTAAGACGTCATCGTTTCCCTCCTCCACTAGCCGTCTGTAGAATACCGAGGTGGTATTCCCGCAGCCAGCCTTGCCCGTCTTGTGGATAGACCAGAGTGCCTGACGGCACTCCTTCTGCCATAAAGTCAGATTACATCTTCTAATGAGACCGGGTTTAAATCGTTCCAGCGAGGCCGGTCGCGGCAAGAACTCCTCCGCCAACGGACTCCACACCTTATCACCCTCCAGGTGGCACCAGAGATGTCTCAGCCTCAACGCATGTCTGCGCATTATTAGCCAGGGCATCCCCAAACCACCCTTTAGCGGTTCCTGGCAGCATACGGAGCGCCTCACAAGTGGCTTTCCCCCCCTCCACAAAAAGCGGAAGAGGAGTCGTACCAGCTTGTTTAGCCAAAAATCGGGGCAAGGCACAACGGACAGGCGGTAGGTGATTACAGATGCTATAAACATCTGCACCACCTCCGCTCTACCCTTCAAGGACAGAGACCGCCCGGACCACTTCCGGATTATGGCTTCCACCTTGTTTACTACCTCGCTCCAATTCTTCTCCGTCTGTGAGTCTGAACCGAACCAGACTCCAAGCAACTTAACAGGACCATCTGTCCAGTGTCCAACGACACTGGACGATAACGGCCTGTTCCTCCAGGTGCCGAGGCGCAGACCGATGGACTTGTCCTTGTTAACTTTTGCTCCTGCCACCGCTTCGTATCTTCGGAGAGCATCTTCTACTCGAGGTAGTTGTGCTTCCTCAGACACGATGAGAGTGACGTCGTCCGCATACGCAGAAGTAAACTTACCGCATCCGATCTCATTAGGGTTGCCACCCAACTTCTCCAGCCTCCGCAGCAATGGCTCCAGGGCCAAAACATACAGGACCGGAGACAAGGGGCACCCTTGACGAACAGACCGCTTGATCGAAAACGGCTCCGTTAGGTAACCGTTTATCTGGACGGTGGACTTAATGCCGCTATACATAGCGGAGATCCACCCGCGAAAGCCCGGGCCTATCCCAGCCGCTTCGAGGACGGCCTCCAGGTACCGATGGTCGACCCTATCGAATGCTTTACTTTGGTCTAAGTGGACCACTGCCCCTCCTTTGCCGGCTAATTTCCCAACCCTGTCTAAGGTGTAGCGGAGAAGGTGAAGATTGTCCTGGATCGACCTGCCTGGGATTGCACAGGTCTGTGCCTTCCCGACAAGCTTCTCCACGACCGCCGTCAACCTTTTAGCTAACACCTTGGCCAAAATCTTTAGCTCTACGTTGAGTAGAGTTATGGGCCTATAGTTACTAATGCTATCCCCCTTGCTTGGGTCCTTCTGTATCAGCGTCACAACTCCCCGGCTTACAGAACTGGGAATTCTCCCATTCTGCTGCCAGTTTGCATAGACGCCTGCCAGAATCTCCCCAAACAAGTCCGGCATTGCTCGGTAAAACTCGTAGGGCAGACCATCCAGTCCCGGAGACTTTTCCCCAGCGCACTCGGCCAGCACCTCTCTTACCTCCGCGGGAGTGATCAGGCCTTCACAGCATTCAGCCTCGCGCGCCGAGAGTCGAGGCCCGCCAGCTAGGAAGTCCCTTAAGGGCTCCCCACGCCCAAGCGGACCGCTCTCCCCGAACACCCGAGCAAAATGCTGGTGAAGGGCCTTTTGCATCTCCTCCTGTCCATAGATCCTGCGTCCCTGCCCGTCAGTTAAAGACCCAATGCAGGACTTCTTGCCCTTCTGACTCTCCACATGGCGAGCCCATCTGGCTGCGTTGATACCTTCTCGTTTCCCAGCGCGTAACTTAGCTCTGACTCGGCATCCTTCATGTTTGGCATTGAGGTGACGATACAAGACCGTTCTCGCCGCCGTCACTCTGGATGCGGTGCCAGATTCCATTGCCTCATCTAGACTCCTGACTAAGTCACCCTCTATTCTAGTCCTGTCTAAACTTAGCTGATTGCTAAATCTAATGGACTCAAGTCGTATGGCTCTCTTGAGGGCGTGCCACCATCTATTATTAATGATGGTGCCACATAATGCCCTCTGCACTAACTCCTTAATCCGGGTACGAAAAGCTACACAAGTCAAAATAGACTTGTTCATTTTCCAATACCCGGGTCCCTGTCTATGACACTTATCTATATGCACCTCACACGTCACAAGTTTGTGATCCGAGTAAGGCACAATGCAAAAATGTGGACAGCTAAAACTATTCTTATCTCTTTCCTTAACAAATATTCTATCTATATACGATCTGCGTGAGCCGTCGTTATTACTCCACGTCCACTGTGGAACGCTCGGCTCATCCAGTAGACCTTTGAGGCAAGAATTTCCTTTCCTATCAGCGGAGCCTACACTATCAACTCGCGCATCGAGAATAGTGTTGAAGTCCCCTAACAATACTATGGTTTTAGACGTCAATAGAAAGTACTCCAGGTTCCGAAAAAAATCCGACTGCCTGTGTTCGTTAGGAGCGTAGACAGCCACCAACCTGAAGGACTGCTTACTTTCGTGTGTCACATCTAGGACGACCAGCCTACCTTCTGGGTCCAGAAAGACAGTACGTATCTGCAAATCCAAGTTTTTCTTGATGAGGACTGCCACGCCTGCACCTCCCCTCCGGCTCGGAGAAATAAATTTCTCGTAACCATTGAGGAGGGGCGAGAACGCTTCAGGTCCCTTCATCTTGGACTCGGTTATTACAGCCACATCTATTCTATGTGAAATGAGGTCGTGCAGAAAACAAGCCTGTTTCCATTTCGACCCCATTCCACGCACATTTAAACTACCCAACTTAATCATTGAAAAAATAAAGGTAGAAAATGAGGACTTACGGTTGTGAGAGGGAGCATGGCACTTTTTGTCTGCCAACCACCCCTCCTCCTTCCGTTTCTGCATTGCTCTTTCTCGGGGTTGCCACCGGGCTCTGGTTTGGGGTGGCTGCCGGGCTGACAATCAATCTGCCCTCTTTTACGTCGTTGGAGACGTCAATTATTAGTTTGTTTCTAACGTGCTCCTGAAACAGTCTTTCTGCAAAGTCTTCTTCTGAGACCTTTGCATATCTGTATTGAGCGTCCTCTGTGCCGCTCTTGAAATATCTTACCCTTGGGTGGGCTTTGATATACTTCACCACTTTTTCATTTTTTGTGTTTATCGCCACTATTTTTTCGTTTTTTTTTTAAACCTTTCAATGCAGGTTGAGGGGTGGGGGGCTTGAACCTCTGTCCTATCAGCGTTGTGCCAGCGGGGTAAGGGTGGGAAGTTGTTGTTTTTTCCTCTGTCTGTGCAGAGGTTTTTTTTTTTGTTTGGGGAGGGGACTCTGGCGCGTGTTGTTTCTTCCTTTTGTTGCTCGCAGTTTGGAACTCCATCTTTTCCGTTTCGTTCTCCACTACGGCAACTATTTTTTCTCTCTCTTGTTCTTTTTCTTGCTGTTTTTTTCCTTCTACCGTGTTTCCACTCTCCACTTCGATGGTGACTGCTTTGCCTTTTTCTTTTTCTTCCTCGTCCGCTTTCGGAGGAGGGGCGTCACTCGTTTTAACGGTGTTTGGCTTTGTTTTTATACAGGCCGAGCGGACGTGACCCTTCTGCCCACACTTGAAACATCTGGGTCGACGTCCCTCCACCGACACACGGATGGTATGCCCCTCCCCCACAAACACCCTATCAGGCAAATTCTCGAATGTGCTGTTCTCAGCTTGGACCAGAATTTCCAACGTCTGACCTCTCCATCTGGTCGCTTCCTTCCTCTTCATGCTTAGAATATTAATTTTCTCCTCGACGTCGAATATAACCGCTGCTGCCGCCCACATTACGTCGTATCTGAAAGGTATGTCCTCAATGGTCACCCGTGCTGTTCTTTTTCCCATGTAAGTGGGCAGCAACATGATTATATCGTTTTTTAACGTCTCCGTCGAGACCTCCCTCGCCACTTCAGCCGAGTCGAAGTGCACCTCAACCGTTGCACTTCGTACTCCGCGGTTGACGTGGCGGACCTTTGGCCATATTGGCGCCAGACACCTCTCGACCAGTTCGTTACGAACCTCCGTGATTTTTTTTTCTTTTATATTGTATACCTTGTATACTACTATCTTTTCCTTTCGGGCATTGACAGTCTCGGGTGGTGGAATCAATTTGGTTTCACCATCCACCTTTTGTATGTACTTCCTGAACGCGTACAGACTCTCTTTTACAATTTTCAGTTCAATGGTGCTTCCACCAACAGCCTGAGAAAAACTTTGCTTTGGCATACTTTCTCCCTGAATGGGAGCGTTGCTTTCGGCTGTCGCCATTTTGTCAAAAAGACAAAAATAACAGACAAAAATTCTTGTCGCCAAGACAAATGAATGGTATTTTCCTGCCCCGTAGGGCGAAAAACTACTGTTAAACAAACAGTTACAAAAATGTCTCACAATAACAGACGTAAAAGAACTCACACAGACGTAGCAGCAAAGATATTTGAATCAAGATACAATACTCCAAACACGAGAAAACGTTGAATGTCGTAAAATTTTTATTATGATCACTATGGATCTAATTTACATAGATGTTACAAAGACAAATACAAACAGATGTACAAAATGTATGAGTCTTTAAAAAAATTTTTTACGATGTTTTTATAAAATTTTAAGAAACGATGACTTTGAATATTCAGACATACATATGCATGCATACCCACACACATCTATATAAACATATATATATATACACATATATACATACATACACACACACACACATACATACACCTACACACATGTATGTCTATAAAAAGAAGGGGAGATTGGGTTTTTCAACCCGGCAGCCTATAAGGCCCAGCAGTTTGCCTTTTATTTTCTCAATGATTAGCTTGGGTGACTTACACCCACCTTTTTCACTACTTCCTTCCATCTTCGTTCATATACTTTCTCTGACAGGGTTCTCTTTTCCAGCCCTATCTTGCTCTTCAGGTGATATCTGAAGTAGAACAGCAATCCAGGGCCGGATATGTAGGACCCTGTCACGATGCCTTCCATTCTCGTCCTCCATATACACTCTTTCAATACTGCTACCGTACAGAGAAAACAAGCCTCACCTTCCTTTGATAGTCCAGTTGGCGGTATCATCTTTATCATAGACTCAGCCGACAGCTGTACTCGTCCCAGATGCGACAACACGTGTTCCACGTAAATCATCAAGTCGGAGAGCTTCCGACAATGTACGAGAGCGTGCTGGACAGTTTCACTGTCCTGCTCGCATCTTGGACATGTCGGTGGCACTGCTAAACCGTGCCTGGATAACTTTTCGCGAACAGGTAGAGCATTCCTGTAACTCTGCCAAGTCAGAGATTTTTGGAAATTATCCAAGTACTCTGGCTTGAAGGTCTTACGAAACAGGTTGGCGAGTTGGTTCTCGTCGAACCCCAGAGCCCCTCCTACGACGTCATCGTTTCCCTCCTCCACTAGCCGTCTGTAGAATACCGAGGTGGTATTCCCGCAGCCAGCCTTGCCCGTCTTGTGGATAGACCAGAGTGCCTGACGTCACTCCTTCTGCCATAAAGTCAGATTACATCTTCTAATGAGACCGGGTTTAAATCGTTCCAGCGAGGCCGGTCGTGGCAAGAACGTTGAATGTCGTAGTCGAGGGAAGAAAACCAAATTGTTATATATGCGGGGAGAGAGGTCATATGAAGACCAAATGCCCCCTATATGAGTTCACACAGCCACAGCAAGAGAAAGCACAAACAGAGGAGGAAAGAATTGTTGACCACGCTGAGGAAATAAAAGAGAGACAAGTGTGAAACAGAGAAAACAAAGGAGAAGAACGAAAATGGAGCTACTAACCCTAAAAAGCGAAGGAAAAATAAGTCAAAGGAACGGTCAACAGAAAACAAAAAAAGAGATAAAAAAAACCCTAGAAACTAATAATGTACAAGAAGAGGAGGAGAGAACGGATAAAGATGTGAAATACAAGGGGCTTTTGATAAAGTACGAGAATTGCGAGCAGATGGAGAGAAAAGTCGAGAGGTTAGAAGAAATAATAAGAGTGAAAATGCCAGAGAAATGTGCTGAAAAATGCATTTTGATACGTGAGGAAAGATGCTTCGAGTGCATAAAAGAACTTGGTGAAAATATAATAACGAAACGGATATGGTTGGTGGAGACACCACCCCCTAGAACTGATTATTTGCAGTTGTTAAGGACGGACGTAACAATGATTAATGGAAGAAAGGTAACGTGAGTGTTTGAATTTTTTGAGTTACAAAACCCTTAAAATGTTTACATGACGTTGAACGTAAAAGTGGAAAACTGGATAAATGTAACCAC
>NC_142938.1:53486055-53488555 GCF_046866305.1 Octopus bimaculoides | reverse complement strand
TATATATATATATATATGCATATATATATATATATGCATATATATATATATATGCATATATATATATATGCATATATATATATATGCATATATATATATATATATGCATATATATATATATATGCATATATATATATATATATGCATATATATATATATATGCATATATATATATATATATGCATATATATATATATATGCATATATATATATATATGCGGTATATATATATATATATATATGCATATATATGTATGCATATATATATATGCATATATATATATATGCATATATATATATATGCATATATATATATATGCATATATATATGTATATGCATATATATATATATTATGCATATATATATATATGCATATATATATGTATATGCATATATATATATATATGCATATATATATGTATGTGCATATATATATGTATATGCATATATATGTATATGCATATATATATATATGCATATATATGTATATGCATATATATATATATGCATATATATATGTATATGCATATATATATGTATATGCATATATATATATATGCATATATATATACACGTATATATATACATATATGTATAAATATATAAAAGGATAAAGAGAGCAATGGTAAAGTTGGAAATATACATCTGTAAGACTCTATCCATAAAATATATTTCCAACTTTGGAAAAAAGGATTGGCCAAAATGTCTCTCCACACCAGACATTGACATGAAACTAGAATGTTTCATGTCTATTGTGCAAGCCATAAGCCAGAAATATGTCCCAGAGCACAAGGCCAAAACAAATAGGAACAAGATTCCAAGGGAGAGGAAGATCCTCATGAGACGACGGACAAAAGTTGCAAATCGACTCAACCAGCATCCCAAGAATGGCCAAAGTTCCCGCCTAAAAACGACACTGATGGAGATCGAAAAAGGCTGCAACAATCCTATGTGAAGGAGAGAGCAGACAAAGAAGCTTGGGTTATAAAAAACATTAAGTCAAACCCAAAGGCCTTCTTTCATTACGCAAAAGAAACAGCCTCAGTACGCTGCAAGATTGGACCCCTCTTCGAAAAGGATGGCTCCCTCACAGACAGTCCAACTAGGATCAGTGAGGTACTGAATGAGCAATTCAAAAGTGTCTTCACCACTCCATTGGAGCACAGACAAGTGAACAAACCAGTGGACTTCTTTGCTACCTCCCCTATAACCAGTGAGGCAGTTACGATGGAATACATCAACATTAGCGAAGAAGATGTACTACTAGCTATACATGAATGGACACAAACTCAACTGCTGGCCCTCATGGTTTCCCAGCAATCCTCCTTAAATCGTGTAAGCATGCCCTGGCAAAACCCCTCCAGATCCTCTTCCAGAGCTTTCTCGCAAACGGAAGACTGCCAAGCAAGCTGAAGGAGGGAATAATATGCCCAATCCATAAAGGGGGAAGCAGAGCAGATGCCAAAAACTATAGGCCTATCTCTCTGACTTCACACATCAGCAAAGTCATGGAAAGGATAATCAGAGGAAAACTGATCGCATTCCTTGAAGAAAATAAATTGCTGAGTGATACCCAACATGGCTTTCGACCAGGTAGGAGCTGCCTGACCCAGCTCTTACAACATTACGACTGGGTGTTGAGGCAGTTATTCAACAACTCAAATGTGGACGTAATATACCTTGATTTTGCAAAAGCTTTTGACAAAGTGGATCATCGTGTGATATGCCACAAACTGCGTGATCTTGGCATAGCTAGAAAACTTGGAGAGTGGTTACATGACTTTCTGAAAGATAGCAGTCAGGCAGTAGTGGCTAATAGAGCCACCTCTATGAGAACACAAATAATGAGCGGTGTTCCACAGGGCACTGTCTTGGGACCATTGCTTTTTATAGTCGCTCTCTCAGATATGCCTTCAAGTGCCCGGATAGCCACTCTTGCAAGCTACGCAAACGATACAAAAGTCTTGCAGAAAATACAGAACTCCAGTAATGTTGCACACCTGCAGCAGGAATTGGACTCAGTTTACAGATGGGCTGAGGACAATAATATGCAGTTTAATGCTGAAAAATTCCAAGCCCTGCGCTACCAACGTCCAAAACTGAATATGAAACTTACAGAGTACACTGGTCCACAGGGAATTTCAATCCCAGAGCCTAAATCAGTGAGAGACCTGGGTATCGACATGAGTGATGATACCTCTTTCCAAGTGCACATTACCAGAATGGCAACAAAGTGCAGACGATTGGCTGGATGGATCCTGAGAACATTCAGAACCAGAGATAAGGAAACCATGATGATTCTCTGGAGGACATTCGTGCTCAGCCGCCTGGATTACTGCTCACAGTTGTGGTCACCCACCAGTCTGAAATTAACAGCAGACCTTGAAGCAATCCAGAGGAGATTCACAAAGAAGATTGTCTCTTTGCAACTGCTCAGCTACTGGGAAAGGCTGAAACAGCTAAGACTCTACTCCCTGGAGAGAAGGCGGGAGAGGTATG